>NC_090336.1:74810969-74918954 GCF_035084215.1 Heptranchias perlo
CAATAAACACGGGGATTTGGCCGCACAGACTGGAATCTGGCCGGGCTTAAGGGTTCTTGAGTGCGGGTGAGGGAGGTCATTGGTCAGAGTTACTGGGAGTATCAGCACAGAGCCCTGGGAAGCTTTCCTGCTCTCCGTCTAACCCCAGCCCACATGGCTGTGGGCCACACGATGGCCTTGGAGCCAATTGGGAATAGTCCCAGCTGCCAGTGTCAGACCCACCTCCCCTCGAGCAGTGTCGCTGTCCAGCCCTGGGCCCATGCGGCCGAGGTGGACTCCCAGCACAGGCCACGGTGCGAGGCTAGGGCCTGGCACCGGACAACAGGACGTGGGACGGGAGTTCAGCCGCAGGCCTTGGGGGGGGGGGAGGGGGGGGGAAGTGGGAGGGGGAAGGGGGAGGGAGAAGGGGAAGAGGAGGGGAGGGGAGGGAAGGGGAGGAGGAAGGGGGAGGGAGAAGGGGAAGAGGAGGGGAGGGGGGGGAAGGGGAGGAGGAAGGGGAAAGGGGTGAAGCGGAGAGGGGGGACTTCTTGATGTTGGTGAGAACGACAGTCAGAAAGCCTGAAGGCCTAAAGGTCATCTGGGGGCTGGCGGGGGGAGGGGGATTTCAAGAATATTTCGTGCTTGCCCGTAAAGTCTTCAGGTTTCCTCAAGTAATGTCTCACTGGGGCGACGAATGGCCGTGAGATCAGAAGCCTGAGTCTGGAGGACAGGAATATTCCTGGGTTTGTGTCTACTCCAGGCACAAGCCCAGCGCTGCCCACTGGGAAGAGGCTGGCATCGACTGCTTTCTGTGGGAGAGTTTTCCACACGTCTACCACCCTTTGTGTGAAGAAGTGTTTCCTGACTTCTCTCCTGAATGGCCTGGCTCTGATTTTAAGGTTATGCTCCCTTGTCCTAGACTCCCCCCACCAGCGGATTTACCAGCCACAGGGGCTAAACCCCCCACCCCGCCCCCCGAAATGTGTTTCGGTGAACATGGGTCACTGCTGTCTCCCGGCCCCTCCCCCACCCCGGCCCCTCCCCCGCACTGGCCCCTCCCCTGGCCCAACCCGGCCGCCAGCCCCTCCTCTGGCCCCTCCCCTCTCATGCACTGGCCCCGCTCTGAGTTCAAACTGGCTGGGCCAAATGGCCTCTTTGCATGTTGTAATTTCTATGTATTTTTTTATAATCCATAATCCGACATAATATTAGTGAGCATTTGGAAATGCATGGGCTAATCAAGGACAGCCAGCACAGATTTGTTAAAGGCAATTCGTGTTTGACAAATTTAATTGAGTTTCTTGAAGTAGTGACTCATTGGATAGATAGAGGGAATGCGGTGGATGCAGTGTATATGGATTTTCAGAAGGCATTCGATAAGGTGCCTCACAAGAGACTTGTTGGAAAAGTTCAGGCACATGGTATAAGAGCAGGGATAGAAAGTTGGTCGTCAGACAGAAAAGAGTTGGGTAAAGGGTATAGAACAAAGAGAACAAGGAGTACAGGATCATAGCTCCTTGAAAGTGGAGTCACAGGTGGATAGGGTGGTGAAGAAGGCATTCAGCATGCTTGGTTTCATTGGTCAGAACATTGAATGCAGGAGTTGAGATGTCTTGTTGAAGTTGTACAAGACATTAGTTAGGCCACACTTGGAGTACTGTGTACAGTTCTGGTCACCCTATTATAGAAAGGATATTATTAAACGAGAAAGAGTGCAGAAAAGATTTACCAGGATGCTACCAGGACTTGATGGTTTGACTTATAGGGAGAGGTTGGATAGACTGAGACTTTTTTCCCTGGAGAGTAGGAGGTTAAGGGGTGATCTTATAGAAGTCTATAAAATAATGAGGGGCATAGATAAGGTAGATAGTCAAAATCTTTTCCCAAAGGTAGGGGAGTCTATAACGAGGGGGCATAGATTTAAGGTGAGAGGGGAGAGATACAAAAGGGTCCAGAGGGGCAATTTTTTCACTCAAAGGGTGGTGAGTGTCTGGAACGAGCTGCCAGAGGCAGTAGTAGAGGCGGGTACAATTTTGTCTTTTAAAAAGCATTTGGACAGTTACATGGGTAAGATGGGTATAGAGGGATATGGGCCAAGTGCAGGCAATTGGGACTAGCTTAGTGGTATAAACTGGGCGACATGGACATGTTGGGCCGAAGGGCCTGTTTCCATGTTGTAAACTTCTATGATTCTATGAAATGGCGTTGCTCAGATTGGAGAAGGGTTCGAAATGGTGAACCCCCGGGGTCAGGACTGGGCCCACCTTTATTCTTGGTTTATGTCGATGGTTTGGACTTGGGCCCAGGGAACAGTCTTGAAATTTGCAGACAACACAAAAGTTGAAGGTTTGACAGTGAAGAGGAGGGTAAAATACATCAGGAAAATATAGACAGGTTAGTTGAATGGGCAGACAGGTGGCAGATGCAGTTTAACATGGGTAAGTGTGAGGTTGTACAATTTGGGAGAAAAAACAAGGAATGGGAGTGAAGATTGAATGGAAAGATACTGAAGGGGGGATGAACAGAGACCCAGGGATTCAAATATATAATCTCCTGAAAATGCACGTGCAGGTCGATAAAGTTATAAAAAGGCCAATAAAACTTTAGGTGTTGTAAAATAGGAGCATAGAATAGACACATAAAGAATTAATGATGAATTTGCAAACAACATCAGTTAGAGACTGTGTGCAGTTTTGGGCCCCATTATAGAAAGGACATTAAAACCATTGAGAGTGTACAATGTAGATTCACCAGGGTGAGACCAGGGAGGGGAAACTCTAGTAATAAGGAGAGACTTGAGATTCTGGGACTGTTTCCACTGGAATAGAGAAGGGTAAGAGGAGATTTAATAGAGATTTTTACAATTATGAAGGGTTTTGACGGAGTGAAGAGGGAAAGATTATTTCTTCTGGTTGGGGAACTGGTGATGAGGGTCATCAATTTGAAATTATGACTAAGTGAGTGAGGAGAGAAATTAGGAGAAATTTCCTCAGACTAAGGGTTGTTGGAGCAGTGGGATTAGTTTGGGATTGATACAGGGCTATGGGGAGAGAGTGGGGCAGTGGGATTAGTTTGGGGATTGATACAGGACTATGGGGAGAGAGCGGGGCAGTGGGATTAGTTTGGGGATTGATACAGGGCTATGGGGAGAGAGTGGGGCAGTGGGATTAGTTTGGGATTGATACAGGGCTATGGGGAGAGAGTGGGGCAGTGGGATTAGTTTGGGATTGATACAGGGCTATGGGGAGAGAGTGGGGCAGTGGGATTAGTTTGGGGATTGATACAGGGCTATGGGGAGAGAGTGGGGCAGTGGGATTAGTTTGGGATTGATACAGGGCTATGGGGAGAGAGCGGGGCAGTGGGATTAGTTTGGGGATTGATACAGGGCTATGGGGAGAGAGTGGGGCAGTGGGATTAGTTTGGGATTGATACAGGGCTATGGGGAGAGAGCGGGGCAGTGGGATTAGTTTGGGATTGATACAGGGCTATGGGGAGAGAGTGGAGCAGTGGGATTAGTTTGGGGATTGATACAGGGCTATGGGGAGAGAGCGGGGCAGTGGGATTAGTTTGGGGATTGATACAGGGCTATGGGGAGAGAGTGGGGCAGTGGGATTAGTTTGGGATTGATACAGGGCTATGGGGAGAGAGTGGGGCAGTGGGATTAGTTTGGGGATTGATACAGGGCTATGGGGAGAGAGTGGGGCAGTGGGATTAGTTTGGAATTGATACAGGGCTATGGGGAGAGAGTGGGGCAGTGGGATTAGTTTGGGGATTGATACAGGGCTATGGGGAGAGAGAGGGGCAGTGGGATTAGTTTGGGGATTGATACAGGGCTATGGGGAGAGAGTGGGGCAGTGGGATTAGTTTGGGATTGATACAGGGCTATGGGGAGAGAGCGGGGCAGTGGGATTAGTTTGGGATTGATACAGGGCTATGGGGAGAGAGCGGGGCAGTGGGATTAGTTTGGGATTGATACAGGGCTATGGGGAGAGAGCGGGGCAGTGGGATTAGTTTGGGGATTGATACAGGGCTATGGGGAGAGAGCGGGGCAGTGGGATTAGTTTGGGGATTGATACAGGGCTATGGGGAAAGAGCGGGGCAGTGGGATTAGTTTGGGATTGATACAGGGCTATGGGGAGAGAGTGGGGCAGTGGGATTAGTTTGGGGATTGATACAGGGCTATGGGGAGAGAGCGGGGCAGTGGGATTAGTTTGGGATTGATACAGGGCTATGGGGAGAGTGTGGGGCAGTGGGATTAGTTTGGGGATTGATACAGGGCTATGGGGAGAGAGCGGGGCAGTGTGATTAGTTTGGGATTGATACAGGGCTATGGGGAGAGAGCGGGGCGGTGGGATTAGTTTGGGATTGATACAGGGCTAGGGGGAGAGAGTGGGGCAGTGGGATTAGTTTGGGGATTGATACAGGGCTATGGGGAGAGAGTGGGGCAGTGGGATTAGTTTGGGATTGATACAGGGCTATGGGGAGAGAGTGGGACAGTGGGATTAGTTTGGGATTGATACAGGGCTATGGGGAGAGAGCGGGGCGGTGGGATTAGTTTGGGATTGATACAGGGCTATGGGGAGAGTGTGGGACAGTGGGATTAGTTTGGGATTGATACAGGGCTATAGGGAGAGAGTGGGGCAGTGGGATTAGTTTGGGGATTGATACAGGGCTATGGGGAGAGTGTGGGACAGTGGGATTAGTTTGGGATTGATACAGGGCTATGGGGAGAGAGTGGGACAGTGGGATTAGTTTGGGATTGATACAGGGCTATGGGGAGAGAGCGGGGCGGTGGGATTAGTTTGGGATTGATACAGGGCTAGGGGGAGAGAGTGGGGCAGTGGGATTAGTTTGGGGATTGATACAGGGCTATGGGGAGAGAGTGGGGCAGTGGGATTAGTTTGGGGATTGATACAGGGCTATGGGGAGAGAGTGGGGCAGTGGGATTAGTTTGGGATTGATACAGGGCTATGGGGAGAGAGCGGGGCAGTGGGATTAGTTTGGGGATTGATACAGGGCTATGGGGAGAGAGCGGGGCAGTGGGATTAGTTTGGGGATTGATACAGGGATATGGGGAGAGAGTGGGGCAGTGGGATTAGTTTGGGGATTGATACAGGGCTATGGGGAGAGAGTGGGGCAGTGGGATTAGTTTGGGATTGATACAGGGCTATGGGGAGAGAGCGGGGCAGTGGGATTAGTTTGGGGATTGATACAGGGCTATGGGGAGAGAGCGGGGCAGTGGGATTAGTTTGGGGATTGATACAGGGCTATGGGGAGAGAGCGGGGCAGTGGGATTAGTTTGGGGATTGATACAGGGCTATGGGGAGAGAGTGGGGCAGTGGGATTAGTTTGGGATTGATACAGTGCTATGGGGAGAGAGCGGGGCAGTGGGATTAGTTTGGGATTGATACAGGGATATGGGGAGAGCGGGGCAGTGGGATTAGTTTGGGATCGATACAGGGCTATGGGGAGAGAGTGGGGCAGTGGGATTAGTTTGGGATTGATACAGGGATATGGGGAGAGCGGGGCAGTGGGATTAGTTTGGGATCGATACAGGACTATGGAGAGAGAGTGGGGCAGTGGGATTAGTTTGGGATTGATACAGGGATATGGGGAGAGCGGGGCAGTGGGATTAGTTTGGGATCGATACAGGGATATGGGGAGAGCGGGGCAGTGGGATTAGTTTGGGATTTCTCAAGCCAAGAGACGGTCCAGATGCAGTAAACGTCTATGGATCCATTGCTGAAGCTGTTTAAACTTTAATATTCGAGCAGTAATGAGGCTGACTTGACGTTTGCTGCTTAAAAAGTACATGTAGGATCTTTGTTGTTTTGAATCCAAATTTCAATTGGAGATAATGATTGTTGAGGTGAGTTTGGACACGGACAAAATGCAGATGATTGTCAATGAGCAACAAGTGAGGGAATAGTGGTTCATTGCATTGTAAATGGACACATGGAATATAAGGTGTACGGGGACTTGCTGTGGGCAACATGTGGTTTCAGATACCTGCAATGTGTTTCCAGCTCGAGGCATTTCCAAACATACAATGTTGTACCGTTATTTAAAAAGGGAAAAAAGAGATAGATCCAGTTATTCCAGGCCAGTCAGTCTAACCTCGGTGGTGGGAAAATTCTTGGAGTCGATTCTGAGGGACAGGATAAACTGTCATTTAGAAAGGCACGGAGTAATCAAGGACAGTCAGCATGGATTTGTTAAGGGGAGGTCGTGTCTGACTAACTTGATTGAAGTTTTTGAGGAGGTGACAAGGAGGGTCGATGAGGGTAGCGCGTTTGATGTAGTGTACATGGATTTTAGCAAGGCTTTTGACAAGGTCCCACATGGCAGACTGGTCAAAAAAGTACAAGCCCTTGGGATCCAAGGGAAAGTGGGAAATTGGATCCAAAATTGGCTCAGTGGCAGGAAGCAAAGGGTAATGGTCGACGGGTGTTTTTGTGACTGGAAGGCTGTTTCCAGTGGGGTTCCACAGGGCTCAGTACTCGGTCCCTTGCTTTTTGTGATATATATTAATGATTTGGACTTGAATGTGGGGGCATGACTAAGAAGTTTGAAGATGATACAAAAATTGGCCGTGTGGTTGATAGTGAGGAGGAAAGCTGTAGACTGCAGGAAGATATCAATGGACTGGTCAGGTGGGCAGAAAAGTGACAAATGGAATTCAATCCGGAGAAGTGTGAGGTAATGCATTTGGGGAGAGCAAACAAGGCAAGGGAATACACAATAAATGGGAGGATACTGAGAGGTGTAGAGGAAGTGAGGGACCTTGGAGTGCATGTCCATAGATCCCTGAAGGTAGCAGGACAGGTAGATAAGGTGGTTAAAAAGGCATATGGGATACTTTCCTTTATTAGCCGAGGCATAGAATATAAGAGCAGGGAGGTTATAAAACTGTATAAAACTGTATAAGGCTAGAACTGTATAAAACATTAGTTAGGCCACAGCTTGAGTACTGTGTACAGTTCTGGTCACCACATTACAGGAAGGATGTGATTGCACTAGAGAGGGTACAGAGGAGATTTACGAGGATGTTGCCAGGACTGGAGAATTTTAGATATGAGGAAAGATTGGATAGGCTGGGGCTGTTTTCTTTGGAACAGAGGAGGCTGAGAGGAGATTTAACTGAGGTGTATAAAATTATGATGGGACTAGATAGAGTGGATAGGAAGGACCTATTTCCCTTAGCAGAGGGGTCAGTGACCAGGGGGCATAGATTTAAAGTGATTGGTAGAAGGATTAGAGGGGAGCTGAGGAGAAATTTTTTCCCCAGAGGGTGGTGGGGGTCTGGAACTCACTGCCTGAGAGGGTGGGAGAGGCAGAAATCCTCAACTCATTTAAAAAGTACCTGGATGTGCACCTGAAGAGCCGAAACCTACAGGGCTACGGACCAAGTGCGGGAAAGTGGGATTAAGATGGATGGCTCTTTTTCAGCCACACGGACACGACGGGCCGAATGGCCTCTTTCTGTGCTGTAACTTTCTGTGATTTTATGATTCTAGCCTGGAAAATATGGCCCATATCATGCATTGATTATAAAAATAGTCCTTGTGATTTGTTATTTTTTTTTTGCCCTGGTGGGTCATCGGTCTCCAGACCTAAAGGGCGAAAGAGCTTTCATCGTCTGGCTTCAACTACGCGAAAGCCACGCGGCGACCTGGGCCTTCCCCGTCTCCGTCACCGTCTCCACGGCCGCGCTCGCCTCCCTCTGGCTCTTCATCGTCATCGTGGCTCTCTATTACACGCTCTTCATTCGCTTCCGGCTCGATATCTTCCTTAAACCACACGGCCTTGTAGCCCTCGTCAGACTTCCTCTCTTTGGTGAGGATGGACTTAACCTCAGTGTCGCTGTCGGCCTCGCCCAGGGAGGAAGAAGCTGCGTTGATGCCTTGGGGCGTGGGCCCCGTTTGGCTTCCCGAGGCGCTTGTTGAACTGGCGTTCTCCACCATCGGGTCCAAGACAGCAGCGAGGAGGGCGGATTCGACAACGCCAGGATTGCCCCTCGAAGGCCAGCTGGGTTTCTGTGATCCGTCTGCTTTGTGCGATTTTGACTTTGTTTCCCCCACGTATCCTTCATTTACAAACTGGATTGTGTCACTTTGATTGGAATGTCCACCACTGGGAGACTGCAACGGGGAAGAAGAGGTTTTTTTGGATTAGCTGATCACATTTGTTATTATAAGAACATAAGAAATTGGAGCAGGAGTAGGCCAATCGGCCCCTCGAGCCTGCTCCGCCATTCAATAAGATCATGGCTGATCTGATCCCAACCACAAATCTAAAGAACACAAGAAGTCGGAGCAGGACCCGGCCACATAGCCCCTGGGCCCTCTCCGCCACCCACAGGGCATTGACCGATCCGAACTCAGTTTCATGTCCAATTTCCTGCCCGCTCCCCATAACCCCTAATTCCCTTTACTTCTAGGAAACTGTCTATTTCTGTTTTAAATTTATCTAATGATGTAGCTTCCACAGCTTCCTGGGGCAGCAAATTCCACAGACCTACCACCCTCTGAGTGAAGAAGTTTCTCCTCATCTCAGTTTTGAAAGAGCAGCCCCTTATTCTAAGATTATGCCCCCTAGTTCTAGTTTCACCCATCTTTGGGAACATCCTTACTGCATCCACCCGATCAAGACCCTTGTTATTAAACAGTAAGAGACGCCCACTATTGGCGTCAATTCCACCAGAACATAAAGGATATTCTTGTAGTGTGACATGGGTTGGATATCCATGAAAATTACAGGTTTTTCTCATTGTGATTTACAGTGACTTTTTAAGAGAGGCCGAAGAAAAATACTGGTCTTTGCACTCTGAGGACAGTTAGGGAAAAAGGGGAGTGGAAATCTGGAACTCTCTCCCCCAAAAAGCTGTGGATGTTGGGGGTCGATTGAAATTTTCAAGACTGCGGTCGATGGATTTTTGTAAGGCAAAGGATACCAAGGGATATGGAGAAAAGGCAGGCAAATGGGGTTGAGATACAGAACAGCCAAGATCTGGATTGAGGGGCCAAATGGAATCCTCCTGTTCTGTTCCTGAGCGGTTGAGGGAGGTGGTGGTGAGACACAGCTGGGTGTTGTCAGCGAACATCTGGAACCTGACGTCAGGGTTTCAGATGATGTCGGCGAGGAGCAGCTTGTAGATGAGGAATAGGATGGTGAAACTGTACAGAGAACTGTGCGGGAAACTTTACATCTCATCCCCCCCGGGGCTATCTATCGTATCCCATCCCCCCCTGGACCATATCGTAGCCCACCTCCCCCGGGACCATATCGTAGCCCATCTCCCCCTGGACCCTATCGTATCCCATCTCCCCCGGGACCCTATCGTATCCCATCTCCCCCGGGACCCTATCGTATCCCATCTCCCCCGGGACCCTATCGTATCCCATCACCCCCGGGACCCTATCGTATCCCATCTCCCCGCCGGGACCCTATCGTATCCCATCTCCCCCGGGACCCGATCGTATCCCATCTCCCCCGGGACCCTATCGTATCCCATCTCCCCCAGGACCCTATCGTATCCCATCTCACCCCGGGACCCTATCGTATCCCATCTCCCCTGGGACCCGATCGTATCCCATCTCCCCCGGGACCCTATCGTATCCCATCTCCCCTACGGGACCCTATCGTATCCCATCTCCCCCCGGGACCCTATCGTATCCCATCTCCCCCTGGGACCCTATCGTATCCCATCTCCCCCTGGGACCCTATCGTATCCCATCTCCCCCGGGACCCTATCGTATCCCATCCCCCCCGGGACCCTTTCGTATCCCATCTCCCCCGGGACCCTATCGTATCCCATCCCCCCCGGGACCCTATCGTATCCCATCCCCCCCCGGGACCCTATCGTATCCCATCTCCCCCGGGACCCTATCGTATCCCATCCCCCGGGACCCTATCGTATCCCATCCCCCCCCGGGACCCTATCGTATCCCATCTCCCCCAGGACCCTATCGTATCCCATCCCCCCCGGGACCCTATCGTATCCCATCCCCCCCCGGGACCCTATGGTATCCCATCTCCCCCGGGACCCTATCGTATCCCATCTCCCCCGGGACCCTATCGTATCCCATCTCCCCCCGGGACCCTATCGTATCCCATCTCCCCAGGGACCCTATCGTATCCCATCTCCCCTGGGACCCTATCGTATCCCATCCCCCCCGGGACCCTATCGTATCCCATCTCCCCCCCGGGACCCAATCGTATCCCATCTCACCCGGGACCCTATCGTATCCCATCCCCCCCCGGGACCCTATCGTAACCCATCCCCCCCCGGGACCCTATCGTATCCCATCTCCCCCCCGGGACCCTATCGTATCCCATCTCCCCCGGGACCCTATCGTATCCCATCCCCCCCGGGACCCTATCGTATCCCATCCCCCCCGGGTCCCTATCGTATCCCATCTCCCCCCCGGGACCCTATCGTATCCCATCTCCCCCCCGGGTCCCTATCGTATCCCATCTCCCCCCTGGGACCCTATCGTATCCCATCTCCCCCGGGACCCTATCGAATCCCTTCTCCCCCGGGAACCTATCGTATCCCATCTCCCCCGGGACCCTATCGTATCCCATCACCCCCCGGGACCCTATCGTATCCCATCCCCCCCCGGGACCCTATCGTATCCCATCTCCCCCCCGGGTCCCTATCGTATCCCATCTCCCCCCTGGGACCCTATCGTATCCCATCTCCCCCGGGACCCTATCGAATCCCTTCTCCCCCAGGACCCTATCGTATCCCTTCTCCCCCGGGACCCTATCGTATCCCATCACCCCCCGGGACCCTATCGTATCCCATCTCCCCCGGGACCCTATCGTATCCCATCACCCCCCGGGACCCTATCGTATCCCATCCCCCCCGGGACCCTATCGTATCCCATCTCCCCCCCGGGACCCTATCGTATCCCATCCCCCCCGGGACCCTATCGTATCCCATCTCCCCCGGGACCCTATCGTATCCCATCTCCCCCGGGACTATCTATCGTATCCCATCTCCCCCGGGACCCTATCGTATCCCATCCCCCCCGGGACCCTATCGTATCCCATCTCCCCCGGGACCCTATCGTATCCCATCTCCCCCGGGACCCTACCGTATCCCATCTCCCCCCCGGGACCCTATCGTATCCCATCCCCCCCCGGGACCCTATCGTATCGCATCTCCCCCGGGACCCTATCGTAGCCCATCTCCCCCAGGACCCTATCGTATCCCATCCCCCCCGGGACCCTATCGTATCCCATCCCCCCCGGGACCCTATCGTATCCCATCTCCCCCGGGGCCCTATCGTATCCCATCCCCCCCCCGGGACCCTATCGTATCCCATCTCCCCCAGGACCCTATCGTATCCCATCTCCCCCGGGACCCTATCGTATCCCATCTCCCCCGGGACCCTATCGTATCCCATCTCCCCCGGGACCCTATCGTATCCCATCTCCCCCAGGACCCTATCGTATCCCATCTCCCCCGGGACCCTATCGTATCCCATCCACCCCCCAGGACCCTATCGTATCCCATCTCCCCCGGGACCCTATCGTATCCTATCCCCCCCGGGACCCTATCGTATCCCATCCCCCCCCAGGACCCTATCGTATCCCATCTCCCCCCGGGACCCTATCGTATCCCATCCCCCCCCACGGGACCCTATCGTATCCCATCTCCCCCGGGGCCCTATCGTATCCCATCTCCCCCGGGACCCTATCGTATCCCATCTCCCCCGGGACCCTATCGTATCCCATCCCCCCCGGGACCCTATCGTATCCCATCCCCCCCCGGGACCCTATCGTATCCCATCCCCCCGTGACCCTATCGTATCCCATCCCCCCCCCGGGACCCTATCGTATCCCATCTCCCCCGGGACCCTATCGTAGCCCATCCCCCCCCCCGGGACCCTATCGTATCCCATCTCCCCCGGGACCCTATCGTATCCCATCTCCCCCGGGAACCTATCGTATCCCATCCCCCAGGGACCCTATCGTATCCCATCTCCCCCCCGGGACCCTATCGTATCCCATCTCCCCCAGGACCCTATCGTATCCCATCTCCCCCCGGGACCCTATCGTATCCCATCTCCCCCGGGACCCTATCGTATCACATCTCCCCCGGGACCCTATCGTATCCCATCCCCCCCGGGACCCTATCGTATCTCATCTCCACCGGGACCCTATCGTATCCCATCTCCCCCCGGGACCCTATCGTATCCCATCCCCCCCCCGGGACCCTATCGTATCCCATCCCCCCCGGGACCCTATCGTATCCCATCTCCCCCGGGACCCTATCGTAACCCATCCCCCCCCGGGACCCTATCGTATCCCATCTCCCCCGGGACCCTATCGTATCCCATCCCCCCCGGGACCCTATCGTATCCCATCTCCCCCCGGGACCCTATCGTATCCCATCTCCCCCCGGGACCCTATCGTATCCCATCTCCCCCCGGGACCCTATCGTATCCCATCCCCCCCGGGACCCTATCGTATCCCATCTCCCCCGGGACCCTATCGTATCCCATCTCCCCCGGGACCCTATCGTATCCCATCCCCCCCGGGACCCTATCGTATCCCATCTCCACCGGGACCCTATCGTATCCCATCTCCCCCGGGACCCTATCGTATCCCATCCCCCCCGGGACCCTATCGTATCCCATCTCCCCCGGGACCCTATCGTATCCCATCCCCCCCCGGGACCCTATCGTATCCCATCTCCCCCAGGACCCTATCGTATCCCATCTCCCCCGGGACCCTATCGTATCCCATCTCCCCCGGGACCCTATCGTATCCCATCCCCCCCCCCGGGATCCTATCGTATCCCATCCCCCCCGGGACCCTATCGTATCCCATCTCCCCCGGGACCGTATCGTATCCCATCTCCCCCCCTGGGACCCTATCGTATCCCATCCCCCCCGGGACCGTATCGTATCCCATCTCCCCCAGGACCCTATCGTATCCCATCTCCCCCGGGACCCTATCGTATCCCATCTCCCCCCCGGGACACTATCGTATCCCATCTCCCCCGGGACCCTATCGTATCCCATCCCCCCCCGGGACCCTATCGTATCCCATCCCCCCCCCGGGACCCTATCGTATCCTATCTCCCCCGGGACCCTATCGTATCCCATCTCCCCCGGGACCCTATCGTATCCCATCCCCCCCGGGACCCTATCGTATCCCATCCCCCCCCCGGGACCCTATCGTATCCCATCCCCCCCCGGGACCCTATCGTATCCCATCTCTCCCGGGACCCTATCGTATCCCATCTCCCCCGGGACCCTATCGTATCCCATCCCCCCCCGGGACTACCGAAAATACCCCTTTTTGAAACACCTTAAAGATTCGTTTGTCTGTTTTGGTCACTCAGGTTTTGGCTACTTACAGGTTTTATCTTTGGCCCTGATATTACCTTGAGTTGTTTGCCTTCCATTCTCCCCATGTGGATTTTGAGGAGAATTCCCATGATAATGAGACTAATAATCAGCAGCACAGCTAACGGAACGCCCAGGGCCACCATGTGTTTCGCTTCATACATCAGCAATGGGTTCACAACTGGACAACCTGGAAAGCAACATCTCATTTAAACAGATAGTTTCTTGATGATCTGTGACATTAATTATCCTATAACATAAATTACTGTAGTTTACTCTTATTTGGGTGCTATAGCCAATTTTAAAATTCTCATCCTTTTTTTCAAATCCCTCCATGGCCATCACCCCTCTCTATCTCTGCAACCTCCTCCAGCCCCAACACGCCCTCCGAGATCTCTGCGCTCCTCCAATTCTGGCCTTTTGCGCATCCCCGATTTCCATCGCTGCACCATTGGCGGCCCTGCCTTCAGCTGCCTGGGCCCTAAGCTCTGGAATTCCCTCCCTAAACCTCTCCGCCTCTCTCTCCTCCTTTAAGACGCTCCTGAAAAACGACCTCTTTGATCGAGCTTTTGGTCACCTGTCCCTAATATCTCCTTATGTGGCTCGGTGTCAAATTTTGTTTGATGATCGCTCGTGTGAAGCGCCTTGGGATGTTTTACTACGTTAAAAGTGCAAAAAAAAAGCAAGTTGTTGTCGTTGATATGGTTCGCCCGCTATGATTCTCTTCATCAGGCCTCAATCCTGGTCCGCGGCAGGAGATACCGAGCAGAGAAAAGGAAATTGAAAGGATTCCCCAAACCACTCTCACACATCAACAAATGCCAATTTATGGAACACCATTCTTGGCCATTGATGGTGAGTGGCATTGGGAAGAGCGGAAGAGGAGATCATCAAAAGTCCCCGAACAGAAGCTGGCCAATGTATCCCATCAGTTGGCCAACATTGCACCTTCCACAGCCTGGCTTCATTCAGTTTCCTTTTACTCACCTCCAATAAACATTGGATAAACTTTACAATTTATTCATTTATTTTTATTCGTTCATGGGATGTGGGTGTCGCTGGCAAGGCCGGCATTTATTGCCCATCCCTAATTGCCCCTTGAGAAGGTGGTGGTGAGCCGCCTTCTTGAACCGCTGCAGTCCGTGTGGTGACGGTTCTCCCACAGTGCTGTTAGGAAGGGAGTTCCAGGATTTTGACCCAGCGACAATGAAGGAACGGCGATATATTTCCAAGTCGGGATGGTGTGTGACTTGGAGGGGAACGTGCAGGTGGTGTTGTTCCCATGCGCCTGCTGCCCTTGTCCTTCTAGGTGGTAGAGCTTGCGGGTTTGGGAGGTGCTGTCGAAGAATCCTTGGCGAGTTGCTGCAGTGCATCCTGTGGATGGTACACACTGCAGCCACAGTGCGCCGGTGGTGAAGGGAGTGAATGTTTAGGGTGGTGGATGGGGTGCCAATCAAGCGGGCTGCTTTGTCCTGGATGGTGTCGAGCTTCTTGAGTGCTGTTGGAGCTGCACTCATCCAGGCAAGTGGAGAGTATTCCATCACACTCCTGACTTGTGCCTTGTAGATGGTGGAAAGGCTTTGGGGAGTCAGGAGGTGAGTCACTCACTACAGAATACCCAGCCTCTGACCTGCTCTTGTAGCCACAGTATTTATATGGCTGGTCCAGTTAAGTTTCTGGTCAATGGTGACTCCCAGGATGTTGATGGTGGGGGATTCAGCGATGGTAATGCCGTTGAATGTCAAGGGGAGGTGGTTCGACTCTCTCTTGTTGGAGATGGTCATTGCCTGGCACTTATCTGGCACAAATGTTACTTGCCACTTATGAGCCCAAGCCTGGATGTTGTCCAGGTCTTGCTGCATGCGGGCTCGGACTGCTTCATTATTTGAGGGGTTGTGAATGGAACTGAACACTGTGCAATCATCAGCGAACATCCCCATTTCTGACCTTATGATGGGGGGAAGGTCATTGATGAAGCAGCTGAAGATGGTTGGGCCTAGGACACTGCCCTGAGGAACTCCTGCAGCAATGTCCTGGGGCTGAGATGATTGGCCTCCAACAATCACTGCCACCTTCCTTTGGGTTAGGTATGACTCCAGCCACTGGAGAGTTTACCCTCTAATTCCCATTGACTTCAATTTTACTCTGGCTCCTTGGTGCCACACTCGGTCAAATGCTGCCTTGATGTCAAGGGCAGTCACTCTCACCTCACCTCTGGAATTCAGCTCTTTTGTCCATGTTTGGACCAAGGCTGTAATGAGGTCTGGAGCCGAGTGGTCCTGGCAGAACCCAAACTGAGCATCAGTGAGCAGGTTATCGGTGAGTAAGTGCCGCTTGATAGCACTGTCGACGACACCTTCCATCACTTTACTAATGATTGAGAGTCGACTGATGGGGCGGTAATTGGCCGGATTGGATTTGTCCTGCTTTTTGTGGACAGGACATACCTGGGCAATTTTCCACATTGTCGGGTAGATGCCAGTGTTGTAGCTGTACTGGAACAGCTTGGCTAGAGGCGCAGCTAGTTCTGGAGCACAAGTCTTCAGCACTACAGCCAGGATGTTGTCGGGGCCCATAGCCTTTGCTGTGTCCAGTGCACTCAGCCGTTTCTTGATATCACGTGGAGTGAATCGAATTGGCTGAAGACTGGCTTCTATGATGGTGGGGATATCGGGAGGAAGCCGAGATGGATCATCGACTCGGCACTTCTGGCTGAAGATGGTTGCAAACGCTTCAGCCTTGTCCTTTGCACTCACGTGCTGGACTCCGCCATCATTGAGGATGGGGATGTTTGCAGAGCCTCCTCCTCCCGTTAGTTGTTTAATTGTCCACCATCATTCATGACTAGATGTGACAGGACTGCAGAGCTTTGATCTGATCCGTTGGTTGTGGAATCGCTTAGCTCTGTCTATAGCATGTTGCTTCCGCTGTTTAGCATGCATGTCGTCCTGAGTTGTCGCTTCACCAATTTGGCACCTCATTTTTAGGTATGCCTGGTGCTGCTCCTGGCATGCTCTTTTACACTCCTCATTGAACCAGGGTTGATCCCCTGGCTTGTTGGTAATGGTGGAGTGAGGAATATGCCGGGCCATGAGGTTACAGATTGTGCTGGAATACAATTCTGCTGCTGCTGATGGCCCACAGTGCCTCATGGATGCCCAGTTTTGAGCTGCTAGATCTGTTCTGAATCTATTCCATTTAGCACGGTGATAGTGCACACAACACATTGGATGGTGTCCTCAGTGCAAAGACGGGACTTCGTCTCCACGAGGACTGTGCGGTGGTCACTCCTACCAATACTGTCATGGACAGATGCGTTTGTGACAGGTAGATTGGTGAAGACGAGGTCAAGTAAGTTTTTCCCTCGTGTTGGTTCGTTCACCACCTGCCGCAGGCCCAGTCTGGCAGCTATGTCCTTCAGGACTCGGCCAGCTCGGTCAGTAGTGGTGCTACCGAGCCACTCTTGGTGATGGACATTGAAGTCCCCCACCCAGAGTACATTCTGTGCCCTTGCTACCCTCAGTGCTTCCTCCAAGTGGTGTTCAACATGGAGGAGGACTGATTCATCAGCTGAGGGAGGACGGTAGGTGGTAATCAGCAGGAGGTTTCCTTGCCCATGTTTGACCTGATGCCATGAGATTTTATGGGGTCCAGAGTCAATGTTAAGACTCCTCGGGCCATTCCCTCCTGACTGTATATCACTGTACCGCCACCTCTGGTGGGTCTGTCCTGCCGGTGGGACAGGACATACCCAGGGATGGTGATGGAAGAGTCTGGGACGTTGGCTGAAAGGTATGATTCTGTGAGTATGGCTATGTCAGGCTGTTGCTTGACTAGTCTGTGGGACAGCTCTCCCAATTTTGGCACAAGTCCCCAGATGTTAGTAAGGAGGACCTTGCAGGGTCGACTGGGCTTGGTTTGCCATTGTCGTGTCCGGTGCCTAGTGGTCCGTCCAGTTTTATTCTAATTATCACTTTTTGTAGCAAGATTTTGCAACTGAGTGGCTTGTTCGGCCGATTAAGAATCAACCACATTGCTGTGGGTCTGGAGTCACATATCGGCCAGACCAGGTAAAGACGACAGGTTTCCTTCCCGAAAGGGCATTAGTGAACCAGATGGGTTTTTACGACAATCCGGTAGTTTCATGGCCATCATTACTGATACTAGTATTTCTTTTACTTCCAGATTTGTATTTAATTAATTTTATTTAATTGAATTTAAATTCCCCAGCTGCCGTGGTGGGATTTGAACTCATGACTCAAGATTATTAGTCTCGGTCTAAAGCTAGATTACTCGTCCAGTGACAGAACCACTCTGCTCCTGTACCCAGAGTAGAACTTCTAGCGTCAGAAATCCATAACAGGAATTCAGGCACGGATCCCAGTTTGCCTGATTCACGGCCCATCCCACTCTCTGCCTGCTCAGGTTCCCAATATCCACCTGTCCCGGGAATAATAACTCATGAAGTCTATCCCACTGGGAACAAAGTGTGAAACCTGGTCTGGGATTCCAACAGTGTGAGGCACCGATAACTCTGATAGGCTGCACCTGGAGTACAGGGAACAGTTCTGGGTGATGTGGTACAAGGGACCATCCAGGCCCCCAGAGGCAGGGCAAAGGAGAGCAAAGAGATTGGTCCCTGGTGTTTGAGGGGAGAGCTATGAGGAACGATGGGATAAGCTGGAGGTATGTTCAACCTCGTAAAGAGCTGCCTCTGAGAAGACTTTCTCGAGGTGTACGAGAGGTGTACGAGATAGTTCACAGGGAAGAGAATGTAAAACCAGAAAGATACTTTCAGACATCCCAGGGCAACAACGGGACGCAGGGTCAGGGGAGTGAGGGATAGGTTTCTGACATGTCACAGGAAGTATTTGTTCACTCGAGGCTGATGAAGGGCTGGAACTTGCCAGGGAGATTGGTTGGGACCTGGATACTGGATTAATTTAAGTCTCAGCTGGAGGCTGTAAAGTGAAAACTGTCGGGCTGCGATTCTGGAAGGATGGGATCAGATTGCATCAGACGGGTCGAATCCGACTGCAAATTGTCACAAGGCTTTCAGATGAGACGTAAAAGATCCCATGACTCTATTTCGAAGAAGAGCAGGGGGGAGTTCTCCCCGGTGTCCTGGGGCCAATATTTATCCCTCAACCAGCATCGTTAAAAGAGATTATCTGGTCATTCATCACATTGCTCTTTGTGGGATCTTGCTGTGCGCAAATTGGCTGCCACGTTTCCTACATTACAACAGTGACTACACTTCGAAAGTACTTCATTGGCTGTCAAGCGCTTTGGGACGTCCTGAGGTGGTGAAAGGTGCTATAGAATTGGGAGTCTCTCTTTCTTTCTCTCTTTCTTTCTTTCTTTCCTTCTTTCCTTCTACGACTTACCACAAAAGGAAGTTTCATAATATCTCCGACCAGAAGTGTGAATTATACATAACGCTGACTACATTCTAAACACTATTGGTTTTAATTCGAGTCGGGCACAGGAGCATGTCAGGAATCTGTGCAGCAACTATTCTGAATGCTGGCTGTAGCTGGCAGTCTTCAGGGGGGGGCACCTTGCCATGTGTAGAGTGGGGGGCACCTCGCCATGTGTAGAGGGGGGCACCTCGCCATGTGTAGAGGGGGGCACCTCGCCATGTGTAGAGTGGGGGGCACCTCGCCATGTGTGGGGGGCACCTCGCCATGTGTAGAGTGGGGGCACCTCGCCATGTGAGGGGGGCACCTTGCCATGTGTAGAGTGGGGGCACCTCGCCATGTGTGGGGGGCACCTCGCCATGTGTAGAGTGGGGGGCACCTCGCCATGTGTAGAGTGGGGGGCACCTCGCCATGTGTAGAGTGGGGGGCACCTCGCCATGTGTAGAGTGGGGGGCACCTCGCCATGTGTAGAGTGGGGGGCACCTCGCCATGTGTAGAGGGGGCACCTCACCATGTGTAGAGGGGGGCACCTCACCATGTGTAGAGTGGGGGGCACCTCACCATGTGTAGAGTGGGGGGCACCTCGCCATGTGTAGTGGGGGGCACCTCGCCATGTGTAGAGGGGGGGCACCTCACCATGTGTAGAGTGGGGGGCACCTCACCATGTGTAGAGTGGGGGGCACCTCGCCATGTGTAGAGTGGGGGCACCTCGCCATATGTAGAGGGGGGCACCTTGCCATGTGTAGAGGGGGGGCACCTGGTCCTCTGGTCTGGTTAGTGAGGGGCATTAGTGCAGTTCCTTGTATTTCAGCGAAGAGGGAATGCCGTTTGACGGCAGTCATCCATGTACCATCCCTGATAGTCCAATCGGCAAGAAGAGCGATCCTGTCTAGACTACCGAGGAGACTGGCAGTCTACACTGGTCACGCTGCATCCAGGCGACCTATGGAACGCAGCTTAAGAGGATGGCGGAGTGGAGGGCAGAGTTCGGAATACGCAGGAGATAGTCGGGAGGTTTGGTGTCAGCTGGTGTGCTGGTTTACTGATTGACTAATCTGGATCACCCTAATCTCGCCTCCTGCTGCTGACACATCCTGTCGTCACTGGGGAACGATACTCAAACTGGCAGCAGACAGTGTCTATCTAAACATTGGATCTTCACTGTCCAAATTAAAGTTACGTCCTGAACCGAAAAGCACAGCTCCTGAGGAATCAGCAAAGCCAATAGGACGTGGAACTCGACTGACCCAAAACAAGTCAGAGGGAGTCATGATCAAACTCTACCGGGTGCTGGTCAGACCCACCTTGACCAATGTGTCCAGTTCTGGTCAGACCTACCTTGTGCACTGTGTCCAGTTCTGGTCAGACCCACCTTGTGCACTGTGTCCAGTTCTGGTCAGACCATCCTTGACCAATGTGTCCAGTTCTGATCAGACCCACCTTGACCAATGTGTCCAGTTCAGGTCAGACCATCCTTGACCAATGTGTCCAGTTCAGGTCAGACCCACCTTGAGCACTGTGTCCAGTTCTGGTCAGACCATCCTTGACCAATGTGTCCAGTTCAGGTCAGACCCACCTTGAGCACTGTGTCCAGCTCTGGTCAGACCATCCTTGACCACTGTGTCCAGTTCTGGTCAGACCCACCTTGTGCACTGTGTCCAGTTCTGGTCAGACCCACCTTGTGCACTGTGTCCAGTTCAGGTCAGACCCACCTTGACCACTGTGTCCAGTTCTGGTCAGACCCACCTTGACCACTGTGTCCAGTTCTGGTCAGACTCACCTTGTGCACTGTGTCCAGTTCAGGTCAGACCCACCTTGACCACTGTGTCCAGTTCTGGTCAGACCCACCTTGTGCACTGTGTCCAGTTCTGGTCAGACCCACCTTGTGCACTGTGTCCAGTTCTGGTCAGACCCACCTTGACCACTGTGTCCAGTTCTGGTCAGACCCACCTTGTGCACTGTGCCCAGTTCTGGTCAGACCCACCTTGACCACTGTATCCAGTTCTGGTCAGACCCACCTTGACCACTGTGTCCAGTTCTGGTCAGACCCACCTTGTGCACTGTGTCCAGTTCTGGTCAGACCCACCTTGAGCACTGTGTCCAGTTCTGGTCAGACCCACCTTGAGCACTGTGTCCAGTTCTGGTCAGACCCACCTTGAGCACTGTGTCCAGTTCTGGTCAGACCCACCTTGTGCACTGTGACCAGTTCTGGTCAGACCCACCTTGTGCACTGTGTTCAGTTCTGGTCAGACCCACCTTGTGCACTGTGTTCAGTTCTGGTCAGACCCACCTTGTGCACTGTGTTCAGTTCTGGTCAGACCCACCTTGTGCACTGTGACCAGTTCTGGTCAGACCCACCTTGTGCACTGTGTCCAGTTCTGGTCGGGCCCACCTTGTGCACTGTGACCAGTTCTGGTCAGACCCACCTTGTGCACTGTGTCCAGTTCTGGTCAGACCCACCTTGTGCACTGTGTCCAGTTCTGGTCAGACCCACCTTGTGCACTGTGTCCAGTTCTGGTCAGACCCACCTTGTGCACTGTGTCCAGTTCTGGTCAGACCCACCTTGAGCACTGTGTCCAGTTCTGGTCAGACCCACCTTGTGCACTGTGACCAGTTCTGGTCAGACCCACCTTGTGCACTGTGTCCAGTTCTGGTCAGACCCACCTTGTGCACTGTGACCAGTTCTGGTCAGACCCACCTTGTGCACTGTGACCAGTTCTGGTCAGACCCACCTTGTGCACTGTGTCCAGTTCTGGTCGCCAAGAAATGAGGGAGGCATTCAGACACTGGAGGCTGTGCAGAGAGGAGCCTCGAGGCTGTCCCCAGTGTCAGGGGTCTGAGTCATGGAGAAAGACTGGAGAGACTCAGACTATTCAGCTGGAAAGGAGGCACCCGAGAGGTGATCTTATCGAGGGATATACGATTGTTGAGGGTAGAGAAAAAGTTAACACAGAATATTACTTTAGAACTAGGGGACACAGGTTCAAACTAGTCAAAGGTAATTTTAGGGCTGATATGAGGAAGTTGCTATTCAGACAAAGAGCAATCCTAATGTGGAATAAAGTTCCAGATAGAATGATGGATGAAAAACCCTGGAATCATTTAAGAGACAATTGGGAGGACATCAGGATGCCATCAGATGGATGAATTAAGATAGGCCGAATAGCCTTCCCCCTTCCGTAGTTATCTTGTGATCTCTGTTAGCCCGGACTGAAACACCTCTCCACGTCTGAGGTATCCATGCCCTGATCTCTTCATAGAGTCATAGAGTCATAGAGTTATACAGCACGGATAGAGGCCCTTCGGCCCATCGTGTCCGCGCCGGCCATCAAGCCCTGTCTAATCTAATCCCATATTCCAGCATTTGGTCCGTAGCCTTGTATGCTATGGCATTTCAAGTGCTCATCCAAATGCTTCTTGAATGTTGTGAGGGTTCCTCCCTCCACAACCCTTTCAGGCAGTGAGTTCCAGACTCCAACCACCCTCTGGGTGAAAAAGTTCTTTCTCAAATCCCCTCTAAACCTCCCGCCTTTTACCTTGAATCTATGTCCCCTTGTTATAGAACCCTCAACGAAGGGAAAAAGCTCCTGAGTATCCATCCTATCTGTGCCCCTCATAATTTTGTACACCTCAATCATGTCCCCCCTCAGCCTCCTCTGCTCCAAGGAAAACAAACCCAATCTTCCCAGTCTCTCTTCATAGCTGAAGCGCTCCAGCCCTGGTAACATCCTGGTGAATCTCCTCTGCACCCTCTCCAAAGCGATCACATCCTTCCTGTAGTGTGGCGACCAGAACTGCACACAGTACTCCAGCTGTGGCCTAACCAGTGTTTTATACAGCTCCATCATAACCTCCTTGCTCTTATATTCTATGCCTCGGCTAATAAAGGCAAGTATCAGCCGAGGCATAGAATATAAGTCCCAACTGACGCCTTCTAACGGCCTCCAACATTTCCCTCTGTAGCAAATCATGAGGGGAAGAGGGAGAACTATTTTGTTCTGCCAGCCGCGTCGTAGGAATCATACAGCACAGGAGGAGGCCATTCGGCCCATCGTGCTTGTACCGGCTCGTTGAAAGAGCGATCCATTTAGTTCCCACGTGACTGAGAATTTGGAATCAGAGGGCAGCAAGGAACTCTGGGTCACAGGACAGTGACGACGCTCGCGCCTGTAACATCGTGAAACGTCCCAAGCAGTGTAATCAGACAAAATTTGACACCAAGCCAAAGAAGGAGATTTTAGGACAGGTGACTGAAAGTCTGCTGAAAGAGGTAGGTTTTAAGGAGCATCTCAAAGTAGGAGAGAGGGGCAGAGAGGCGGAGAGGTTTATGGAGGGAATTCCAGAGCTTAGGGCCTAGACGGCTGAAGGCACGGCCGCCGATGGTGGAGTGAACAGAGTGTAGGAGGCACTAGGTGCTAAAGTCGGAGGGACGCAGAGATCTCGGAGGGCTGTAGGGGCTGGAGGAGGTTACAGAGATAGGGAGGGGGGCGAGGCCACGGAGGGATTTGAACACGAGGATGAGAATTTTTAATTTGAGGCTTTGGTAGACCGGGAGCCAATGTAGGCCAGTGAGCACAGGGGGGGGTGATGGGTGAACGGGACTCGGTGCGAGTTAGGATACGGGGGGCAGCAGAGTTTTGGATGAGCTCAAGTTTATGGAGGGTGGGAGATGGGAGGCCGGCCAGGAGAGCGTTGGAATAGTCCAGTCTAGAGGTGACCAAGGCATGGATGAGGGTTTCAGCAGCGGATGAGCTGAGGCAGGGGCGGAGACGGGCGATGTTACGGAGGTGGAAGGAGGCGGTCTCGGTGATGGAGCGGATATGTGGCCAGAAGCTCATCTCAGGGTCCAATAGGACACCAAGGTTGTGAACGATCTGGTTCAGCCTCAGACAGTGGCCGAGGAGAGGGAGTTGGTGGCGAGGGAACGGAGTTTGTGGTGGGGACCGAAGACAATGGCTTCAGTCTCCCCAATGTTCAGTTGGAGGTAATTGCGGCTCGTCCAGTACTGGATGTCTGTCTGGATGTGTGACAAATCAAAGGTCACTTGAAGGGTCGAGAGAGTTAGTGGGGAGGTAGAGTTGGGTATCATCAGCGTTCATGGGGAACCTGTCATCATGACTTCGGATGATGTCACCGAGGGACAGCATGTGGATGAGCAACAGGATGGTGAAACCATATGGAGAACGGTGCAGGAAATATTATATCTCATCTCTCCCTGGGACTCCCTGACATATCTCATTTCTCCCAGGGCAGATTAATTGAACAAACACTTTGTATACATATTCACAGGAGAGAAAGAGGATAAATCACCAGATTTAGAAGGGAAACTGAAAATAAATCAAGGGGAGGAATTTACTGCATTCAATATCAGTTAAAGGAAATGGTAATGGAGAAAATAATGGGACTTAGGATAAATAAATCTCCAGGACCTGATGGTTTCCATCCCAGGGAATCAGAAGAAGTATTGAATACAGGAGTTGGGATGTCTTGTTGAAGTTGTACAAGACATTAGTAAGGCCACACTTGGAATACTGTGTACAGTTCTGGTCACCCTATTATAGAAAGGATATTATTAAACTAGAAAGAGTGCAGAAAAGATTTACTAGGATGCTACCAGGACTTGATGGTTTGGCTTATAGGGAGAGGTTGGACAGACTGAGACTTTTTTCCCTGGAGAGTAGGAGGTTTAGGGGTGATCTTATAGAAGTCTATAAAATAATGAGGGGCATAGATAAGGTCGATAGTCAAAATCTTTTCCCAAAGGTAGGGGAGTCTATAACGAAGGGACATAGATTTAAGGTGAGAGGGGAGAGATACAAAAGGGTCCAGAGGGGCAATTTTTTCACTCAGAGGGTGGTGAGTGTCTGGAACGAGCTGCCAGAGGCAGTAGTAGAGGCGGGTACAATTTTGTCTTTTAAAAAGCATTTGGACAGTTACATGGGTAAGATGGGTATAGAGGGATATGGGCCAAGTGCAGGCAATTGGGACTAGCTTAGTGGTATAAACTGGGCGACATGGACATGTTGGGCCGAAGGGCCTGTTTCCATGTTGTAAACTTCTATGATTCTATGATTCTAAGTAGGTGAGGGAATTGTAGAATTGTTAGTCATAATCTTCCAAAGCTCTCTTGATTCGGGAATTGTGCTGTGAGATTGGAAATTTGCTAATCTCATTCCATTATTTAAGAAGGGCAGGATAGAGAAACCAGGTAACTACAGGCCTGTCCGTTGAACTTCAGTTGTGGGGAAATAACTAGGACCTGTCATTAGGGACAGAGTGACTGAGCACTTGAACAAACATGAGCTGATCAGAGAGAGTCAGCATGGCTGGGTTAAAGGCATGACATGTCTGAGTAATCGAGTTGAGTTTTTTTGAGGACGTCACTAATAAGACAGACAAGGGAGAGTCTATGGATATTATCTATGTGGACCTTCAGAAGACATTCGATGAACTTGGAGGTGGTGTTGTTCCCATGCGCCTGCTGCCCTTGTCCTTCTAGGTGGCAGAGGTCGCGGGTTTGGGAGGTGCTGTCGAAGAAGCCTTGGCGAGTTGCTGCAGTGCATCCTGCGGATGGTGCACACTGCAGCCACTGTGTGCCGGTGGGGGAAGGAGTGAGGGTTTAGGGTGGTGGATGGGGTGCCTTGTCCTGGAAGGTGGGACAAATGTAAGAGATCTATCTCAGTCATCGTTCGGGTTCTATGAAAGTCAAAACCAGACACCCACCGACAGTGACACCACAATTAACAGTGAGTTGCCCCTTCGATCGTGGAAGCACCCACAGCATTTAAAGATTAACATGGAATAGCAGCAAGCAAATATTAAAGTGATCAAAGGTCATCGGAAAGCAAACCAATGATCAACACGGTGATAAAGAGACGAAGGTTCAGGATTTAGATCAATTGCTGTTTGTGATGTCCCCGGACACACATTTCGTGTGTTTGTGTGACATCTCCCCATCCACTATTTCAGTGCTGCCTCTAACAATTTAAGGTAAACGGTTAACCCCAGAATTAAATAGCAGACACGACATGTTGGGGGAGAAATTCACCTCCGGCAGGGGGTGCAAAGCGGGTGATAGGGAATCAGCTTCCCCTAATACACCCCCTCGCTGCGTATAATGAGCGGCCGATATCTCACCACGTGTTATGCACCCACCTGGAGGGCATGGGATTCACATCAGCTGCGTTGATCTGCCGTTATCACACTCCTGTTCGAACAATTCTTACGATTGGACATGAACACTCAGCATTTTTAGATGGGAGGCGAGAGAGACGGGCCGCGAGAGAGACGGGCCGCGAGAGAGACGGGCCGCGAGAGAGACGGGCCGCGAGAGAGACGGGCCGCGAGAGAGACGGGCCGCGAGAGAGACTGGCCGCGAGAGAGACGGGCCGTGAGACAGACGGGCCGTGAGAGATACTGGCCGTGAGTCAGACGGGCCGTGAGAGAGACGGGCCGCGAGAGAGACGGGCCGTGAGAGATACTGGCCGTGAGTCAGACGGGCCGTGAGAGAGACGGGCCGTGAGACAGACGGGCCGTGAGAGAGACGGGCCGTGAGACAGACGGGCCGTGAGAGAGACGGGCCGTGAGACAGACGGGCCGTGAGAGAGACGGGCCGCGAGAGAGACGGGCCGCGAGAGAGACGGGCCGTGAGAGAGACGAGAGAGACGGGCCTTGAGATCCAGGCCACGCTAAGATCAGAGAGATTTCCATTAGTAGATAGTAATTAAAATCCATGCAAGGGTTTTCGAGTGTGATCAGGTGTGAACAGAAAGTGTCAGGGAATAGCCCTCTGTTGTGGTGATCACCATATCCGTGACTGTGGGGGAGTTGGCGCTGGCTGACGCCGGCTGGCTTACTTGTTGGTGGTCCTGTTCCTGGTCCATTGGGAGGTTTGTTGGATGCCGTTGGTATTGGCCCTGGTGGCCCAGGGACAGCTGTAGATGTTGATCCACTGACATGAGGTGTCGTTGTTGTGGGCCCACTCTCGGGTGCGGGGGGCTTCGCCGTCGTTGATCCTGGGGGTCCAGGTAACCGGGCGGTGCTGCTTTGTGTACCTGTTGGAGGGGCCTTTGACGGAGTCGATGCCCCAGTAGTGGTTGGTCCAGTCCCTGGAGGTTCAGTCGGTGGTTTTGATGGTCCCGTTCCATGGGTTGTTGTTGTTCTCACGGTTGTTGGCGCTGGATTAAAAATGAGCTCATTTTAACAGCCGGGAAAGCAAAGAATCTTCCAGCACAGGAAGCGGCCATTCGGCCCATCGTGCCTGTGCTGGTTCTTTGAAAGAGCTATCCAATTAGTCCCACTCCCCTCTGCTCTTTCCCCACAGCCCAGCAAATTTTCTCCCTTCAGGTATTTATCCAATTCCCTTTCGAAAGTTATTATTGAATCTGCTTCCACCGCCCTTTCAGGCAGCGCGTTCCAGATCAGAACAACTCGCTGCGTAAAAAAAGTTCTGCTTATCCCCTCTGGTTCTTTTGCCAATGATATTAAATCTGTGCCCTCTGGTCACCGACCCTCCTGCCACTGGAAACAGTCTCTCCTTATTTACTCTATCAAAACCCCTCATGATTTTGAACACCTCGATTAAATCTCCCCCTTAACCTTCTCTGCTCTAAGGAGAACAACCCCAGCTTCTCCAGTCTCTCCACGTAACTGAAGTCTCTCACTTACTCCAAGGTAATTGAACAGAAGGTAAGTAATGTTAGCATTCAACAATCAATCAATTTATAGCCGATTGAAGGTTGGAGTTCCACTCGGGAAACGGCCAATGACCCCTCTCCGTTTCAAAGCAGATGTTTGACAAAAAACATAACCATCGGCGAAAGGGGAACAAATAACTTCCCCAGTGAGGCCTCCATTGGCTGATTTACAGATGAAAGAGAG
Organism: Heptranchias perlo; assembly: GCF_035084215.1. Lineage (NCBI taxonomy): Eukaryota > Metazoa > Chordata > Chondrichthyes > Hexanchiformes > Hexanchidae > Heptranchias > Heptranchias perlo. The sequence goes on from NC_090336.1 coordinate 74,838,613, forward strand.
ACCAAGTAACAAAGTGTTAATCAGGCACCAGCAGGGTACCTGGGGAGAGCTGGAGGATCCAGGCCACAGTGGAACAAGAGAACCTGAGGCCTGTCGCATGCCTGATCCAGAAGGGTTTTGAAGGAGGAAAACCATCTCAGATCAGAATGTCCTTACAGAGCTCGATTGGTGACGTGCACAGCACCCAGTGCGGGAGGTCCACCAGTAACACCTCAATCTTCTCCCTCAGGCTCAGAGATCAGTTTTCTCTCTCCCTCTTTCTCCCTCTTTCCTCAGTCTCTCAGAACACAGATTATTTCCTATATTTCCTGGGCACCTGGAATGCTGCATACAGTTTTGGTCTCCACACTTAAGAAAAGACATACTTGCTCTCGAGGCAGTACAAAGAAGGTTCACTCGGTTAATCCCGGGGATGAGGGGGCGGACATATGAGGAGAGGTTGAGTGGATTGGGACTCTACTCATTGGAGTTCAGAAGAATGAGAGGCGATCTTATTGAAACATATAAGATTGTGAAGGGGCTTGATCGGGTGGATGCCGTAAGGATGTTCCCAAGGATGGGTGAAACTAGAACTAGGGGGCATAATCTTAGAATAAGGGGCTGTTCTTTCAAAACTGAGATGAGGAGAAACTTCTTCACTCAGAGGGTAGTAGGTCTGTGGAATTTGCTGCCCCAGGAAGCTGTGGAAGCTACATCATTAAATAAATTTAAAACAGAAATCGACAGTTTCCTAGAAGTAAAGGGAATTAGGGGTTACGGGGAGCGGGCAGGAAATTGGACATGAAGCTGAGTTTGGATCGTTCAAGGCCCTGTGGGTGGCGCAGAGGGCCCAGGGGCTGAGTGGCCGGGTCCTGCTCCTACTTCTGGTGCTCTTTAGATTTGAGGTTAGGATCAGATCAGCCATGATCTTATTGAATGGCGGAGCAGGCTCGAGGGGCCGATTGGCCTACTCCTGCTCCTATTTCTTATTAAAATGCAATTACATATTCGCTTTCCAAAATAATACGTGACACAGGCGGGAGTCCAAGAAGAGGTTGAGAAACGTGCCTGGAGCCCACACGCAGAAACGTGGCCTCCGCACCAGCGTCAGGACATGGGTCAGTCGGGCTAAGGGACCAACTCACTTGTAATCACTCTGTACTGTCCCTTTAATGATAAGAGTGTGTCGCTGCTATCACCAGCAAGGGAATTGTTTTACCCTCATGGCCATCAAGTATCACTCGATCAGAAACTGGGCCGTGTCCTTACCACCTGAAGCAGAAATTAGCTTTTTGTAACCGTGGGGCAAGATTTCCTCCTTGTTCTCTGTTTAAAATTACAAGCACATTCTCCCTGAAAATGTTCATGGTTTTGTGAAATCCCTGGTTAGACCGCACCTGGAGTACTGTGAGCAGTTCTGGGCACCGCACCTTCGGAAGGACATACTGGCCTTGGAGGGAGTGCAGCGTAGGTTTACTAGAATGATACCCGGACTTCAAGGGTTAAGTTACGAGGAGAGATTACACAAATTGGGGTTGTATTCTCTGGAGTTTCGAAGGTTAAGGGGTGATCTGATCGAAGTTTATAAGATATTAAGGGGAACGGATAGGGTGGATAGAGAGAAACTATTTCCGCTGGTTGGGGATTCTAGGAGTAGGGGGCACAGTCTAAAAATTAGAGCCAGACCTTTCAGGAGCGAGATTAGAAAACATTTCTACACACAAAGGGTGGTAGAAGTTTGGAACTCTCTTCCGCAAACGGCAATTGATACTAGCTCAATTGCTAAATTTAAATCTGAGATAGATAGCTTTTTGGCAACCAAAGGTATTAAGGGATATGGGCCAAAGGCAGGTATATGGAGTTAGATCACAGATCAGCCATGATCTTATCAAATGGCGGAGCAGGCACGAGGGGCTGAATGGCCTACTCCTGTTCCTATGTTCCTATTTCAACTCCTCTCAGGTAATAGAAAGCAAAAAATAAAACTTTAACAGCTGAAACACTTCAGCAAGTTTTGATCCATGACCAGCCCATCAGAAGGTCCACGTCAGGGTCAATGTCCAATAGGCTTGGCCGTTTTTATTTCACACACATTGCTCAGAGAGCAAAGTTTTCGGACCAGCCAATGAAGCAATATTTCAAAACATAACGATGGCAGTTTTATTCTGACGCTTCAACTGATCAGGTACACAATCTGCGTTCGAAATACGCCCAGCGCCGGAGGTAATCAGTAACCTCAGGTGTGGGAAAGGGCAAAGTTTTCTCTGGAGAAGAGGAGGTTTATTACTAAAGGTTCAAATTTCCAAGTAGAGCAGGATGAGGCCTCGGGGGAAACATGAGGCAAGAAAAAGACTGGCTTCCATGAGCTGGTCATGTGTGAGGACAGGAACGCTACAGTCCTTTGAATGGGGAACTTGACAAGTTCCTAAGAGGAGAGGATATTGTCAGTTATATGGGGATAAGTGGTATAGATTTTTAAAAAATTTTCTCGGGATGTGGGCATCGCTGGCGAGGCCGGCATTTATTGCCCATCCCTAATTGCCCCTTGAGAAGGTGGTGGTGAGCCGCCTTCTTGAACCGCTGCAGTCCGTGTGGTGAAGGTTCTCCCACAGTGCTGTTAGGAAGGGAGTTCCAAGATTTTGACCCAGCGACGATGAAGGAACGGCGATATATTTCCAAGTCGGGATGGTTTGTGACTTGGAGGGGAACGTGCAGGTGGTGGTGTTCCCATGCACCTGCTGCCCTTGTCCATCTTACACCTTTGTCGTGTCAGCCACGGCTCAGTGGGTGGAACTCTCTCACCTCTGAGTGAGAACGCTCGTGGGTTCAAGTCCCACTCCGGAGACTTGTGTCTCAGCTTCATGTGTCGGGGGGCAGCTCATTACCGTCATTTGTCAGGCTGTTAACCGTGTAGAAATTTGATGCAATTACTAATCATAGAAATGACAGCACAGATGGAGGCCATGCGGCCTATTCTGCCAATGCTAACTCTTCAACTGGACTAGACTCGGGGAGGGGGGAATGGAGAGAAGAACTGTCGGAATCACTGTGTGCATTATCACAGGATGTGGGTCATATTGGCAAGGTCACAGTTATTGCCCATCTCGAGCTGCTCTGAGATGTAGGCGGTGGGGAGAGACTCAAACGGATCTGGTAAAACAGCCATGGACAACTAAAGAGGTAAGGGAGAGTATAAGACAGAAGGAAAGGGCAGACAAAAAGGCAAAAAATGGCACAGATCCTGGCGAATGGGAAAGATACAAAGATCAACAAAGGGTCACAAAACGGATAGTAAGAGCTACAAAAAGAGAGTATGAAAAGAAACTCGCAAGGGATATCAAAACCAATACAAAGAACTTTTATAGTTACATTAGGAAAAAGAGGGTGGTCAGGAGCAGTGTTGGCCCCTTAAAAACTGAAAGTGGGGATATTGTCATTGACAATGGGGAAATGGCGGACATGTTGAACAATTACTTTGCATCAGTATTTACTGCAGAAAAAGAGGATAGCATGCCAGAAATCCCAAGAAAACTTATATTGAATCGGGGACAGGGACTCAATAAAATTAACATAAGCAAAGCAACAGTAATGAAGAAAAAAATAGCACTAAAGAGTGACAAATCCCCAGGACCAGATGGTTTCCATCCCAGGGTTTTAAAGGAAGTAGGTGAGCACATTGCAGATGCCCTAACTATAATCTTTCAAAGTTCTCTAGATTCAGGAACTGTCCCTCTAGATTGGAAAATTGCACATGTCACTCCGCTTTTTAAGAAAGGAGAGAGAGGGAAACCAGGGAATTATAGACCAGTTAGCCTAACATCTGTTGTGGGGAAAATGCTGGAGTCTATAATTAAGGATAGGGTGACTGAACACCTCGAGAATTTTCAGTTAATCAGAGAGAGCCAGCATGGATTTGTGAAAGGTAGGTCGTGCCTGACAAACCGGATTGAATTTTTTGAAGAGGTGACTAAAGTAGTGGCCAGGGGAATGTCAATGGATGTTATTTATATGGACTTCCAGAAGGTATTTGATAAGGTCCCACATAAGAGACTGTTAGCTAAGATAGAAGCCCATGGAATCGAGGGAAAAGTACGGACTTGGTTAGGAAGTTGGCTGAGCGAAAGGCGACAGAGAGTAGGGATAATGGGAAGGTACTCACATTGGCAGGATGTGACTAGTGGAGTCCCGCAGGGATCTGTCTTGGGGCCTCAATTATTCACAATATTTATGAATGATTTAGATGAAGGCATAGAAAGTCTCATATCTAAGTTTGCCGATGACACAAAGATTGGTGGCATTGTAAGCAGTGTAGATGAAAACATAAAATTACAAAGCGATATTGATAGATTAGGTGAATGGGCAAAACTGTGGCAAATGGAATTCAATGTAGACAAATGTGAGGTCACCCACTTTGGATCAAAAAAGGATAGAACAGGGTACTTTCTAAATGGTAAAAAGTTAAAAACAGTGGATGTCCAAAGGGACTTAGGGGTTCAGGTGCATAGATCATTGAAGTGTCATGAACAGGTGCAGAAAATAATCAATAAGGCTAATGGGAATGCTGGCCTTTATATCTAGAGGACTAGAGTACAAGGGGGCAGAAGTTATGCTGCAGCTATACAAAACCCTGGTTAGACCGCACCTGGAGTACTGTGAGCAGTTCTGGGCACTGCACCTTCGGAAGGACATATTGGCCTTGGAGGGAGTGCAGCGTAGGTTTACTAGAATGATACCCGGACTTCAAGGGTTAAGTTACGAGGAGAGATTACACAAATTGGGGTTGTATTCTCTGGAGTTTCGAAGGTTAAGGGGTGATCTGATCGAAGTTTATAAGATATTAAGGGGAACGGATAGGGTGGATAGAGAGAAACTATTTCCGCTGGTTGGGGATTCTAGGAGTAGGGGGCACAGTCTAAAAATTAGAGCCAGACCTTCCAGGAGCGAGATTAGAAAACATTTCTACACACAAAGGGTGGTAGAAGTTTGGAACTCTCTTCCGCAAACGGCAATTGATACTAGCTCAATTGCTAAATTTTAAATGTGAGATAGGTAGCTTTTTGGCAACCAAAGGTATTAAGGGATATGGGCCAAAGGCAGGTATATGGAGTTAGATCACAGATCAGCCATGATCTTATCAAATGGCGGAGCAGGCACGAGGGGCTGAATGGCCTACTCCTGTTCCTATGTTCCTACCATGCTACTGTACCCTATTTCAAGAGTCGGTGGGAGGCTGCACGACTCGGCCTTGCTCTCCTACCTGTTGTGGGCCCACTCTCGGGTGCGGGGGGCTTCGCTGTCGTTGATCCTGGGGGTCCAGGCAACTGGGTGGTGCTGCTTTGTGTACCTGTTGGAGGGGCCTTTGACGGAGTCGATGCCCCAGTGGTGGTTGGTCCAGTCCCTGGAGGTTTATTCGGTGGTTTTGATGGTCCCGTTCCTTGGGTTGTTGTGGTTGGTGCTGGATTAAAAATGAGCTCATTGTAACAGTCTAAATATGGACAGTCGTAAGTAATTTCTAATGGACATTGGCCTTGAAATCCCTCGGGGAGTCCGCCCGTGTCTCACCGTAACTCTGACAGGAAGGAATAGACGAGCCCCCGTAGAAACGACAGAGAAACATAGAATCATAGAAAGTTTACAGCACGGAAGGAGGCCATTTGGCCCATCGAGCCCGTGCCATATCTCTGCAAGAGCAATCCAGCTAGTCCCACTCCCCCACCTTATCCCGTAGCCCTGCAGATTTTTTCCCTTCAAGTACTTATCCAGTTCCCTTTTGAAGGCCATGATTGAATCTGCCTCCACCACCCCCTCGGGCAGTGCATTCCAGATCCTAACCACTCGCTGGGTAAAAAAGTTTTTCCTCATGTCGCCTTTGGTTCTTTTGCCAATCACCTTTAAAGATGGGTCTCCGCCATTTCGCGGAGTTTCCGAACTGCCTTTAAAAGGGCAAAAAGTCCATCCCATCCCTTCCGAGGGAATGGGGAAACATGGGATTGGATTCAAAATGTGAGGGACTCTCAAAGAATTACATAGAATGCACAGCACAGAAACAGGCCATTCGGCCCAACAGGTCTATGCTCCACACGAGCCTCCTCCCTCCCTACTTCATCTCACCCTATCCCCCTGTCCTTCTATTCCTTTCTCCCTCGTGTGTTTATCGAGCTTCCCCCTAAATCCATCTACACTATTCACCTCAACTACTCCTTGTGGGAGCGAGTTCCACATTCTCACCGCTCTCTGGGTAAAGACTTAAGCTGTTCAGGAAAAGATGGATGTGATAGGAGGAAAGGGAGAGGGGGGCGAGGGGGAGAAGGGGAGGGGAGAGATCAAAAGCGGGTGAAGGTGAGTCCGCCGAAAAGGCACAAAATCGAGCCCGCGGGCACCGGACGGTGCCGCCCAGGGCACGTGCTCCTGCCTGGCGGTTGGTGCGGTGGAGGTGGTTCTGCAGAAGGGTCTTTGTGGGGATAACGGCCCCTTTTGCCGCTGTGGGGCACCGTGTGGAGAGTCGGCAATAGGTCGGCATTCCAGCAGGAGGCCCCCGAAAGGAGGTGGGGGGGTGGGATGTGCCAGCGTTGTGCTTCATAGCGGCTGGCGCCCATGCAGCAGATGGCACGGGCCTGGGACGGTAATTTCCCAGGTAAGTCTTCCAGTGCCTGCAGATATAGAATCGTATCTGCGCCGGAGCAAAGGGCTGGCACAGATACGATGGGCCAAATGGCCTCCTTCTCCGCAGTGCAGCCAATCAACCCATGCTGGCCGTTGATTGCCCTCTTTTGTGCAATGCAGCGGCATTCCGTGATTGAGGTACTGCTGAATGACCATCGCTCCTGATGCTTAGACCTTCACCCATCGTGTTTGTGCCACTGAGGCTGCTGGTCAGGGTCTCTGCGTGGACTTCATTCTCTGCTGAGCCAAAGTGTGGAGATGGGTGTGAGGACACCAGGGGTGGGCAGAGTAACCCTCCCGTTCACCCGGGCTGCCTTTACATCCCCCCATCGGTCCTCTTAAGAACATAAGAAATAGGAGCAGGAGTAGGCCAATCGTACAAAGAAGGTTCACTCGGTTAATCCCGGGGATGAGGGGGTGGACATATGAGGAGAGGTTGAGTAGATTGGGACTCTACTCATTGGAGTTCAGAAGAATGAGAGGCGATCTTATTGAAACATATAAGATTGTGAAGGGGCTTGATCGGGTGGATGCGGTAAGGATGGTCCCAAGGATGGGTGAAACTAGAACTAGGGGGCATAATCTTAGAATAAGGGGCTGCTCTTTCAAAACTGAGATGAGGAGAAACTTCTTCACTCAGAGGGTGGTAGGTCTGTGGAATTTGCTGCCCCAGGAAGCTGTGGAAGCTCCATCATTAAATAAATTTAAAACAGAAATCGACAGTTTCCTAGAAGTAAAGGGAATTAGGGGTTATGGGGAGCGGGCAGGAAATTGGACATGATTTTAGATTTGAGGTTAGGATCAGATCAGCCATGATCTTATTGAATGGCGGAGCAGGCTCGAGGGGCCGATTGGCCTACTCCTGCTCCTATCTCTTATGTTCTTTTGTTCCCCCTCTCGTTTATTCACCCGGCAGAACCGCACACAAGGCGGAGATCGTAGAAAATTTACGGCACAGAAGGAGGCCATTCGGCCCATCGTGTCCGCACCGATCGGACATTTCAAATCTTCAATGAATCTTCCTTCCCTGGTGGGAACCATCTGCCATTTTACTGGTGCAATTGTCGCTGCACTCGCGAAATGAGTCGATTTTCAACACTTTGTTGTTTCTTTTGTAAATGTTTAACCAGGAAAGAAAATTAAAACCGCATCCAGTGTAAACAGAGCGCGGCAAATTATTGGAGAGTAAACTCCGTATGATGCAGAGGTTCAAATCCCACCACGGCAATTTGTGAAATTGAATTCAATAAATCTGGTAATCTGTGAACAGGCACCAGGAAAGTGACCATGAGAACTATTGGATTGTCGTAAAAACCCAACTGGTTCACTGATGTCCTTTAGGGAAGGAAACCTGCCGTCCTTACCCGGTCTGGGCCTATAGGTGACTCCAGTCTCACACACATGGTTGACTCTTAATGCTCTTAGAAGTGCAGCAAGCCTCTCAGTTGGAAAACATCGAGCGGCTCAAGAAGACGGTCCACCACTAACTTCGCAGGGCTACAAGGGACGGGCAATAAAGGCAACCCAACCAGCAATTCCCACCCCACGAGAAAGAGTCCACACTACGCACTCTCACAAGTGCTGCTCATGGGAGTTCTGCCTCTCACTTGATGGGTTTGTTATATTCTGTCACTCCTTGCTTCCAAGAGTAGCATTTCCCATCTTGGAGTCCAAAGGTTCAGGGTTCGAACCCCACTCCAGACAGTCCCGGGGAGCGGAGACCGGAGCTCCAGACGGTCCCGGGGAGCGGAGACCGGAGCTCCAGACAGTCCCGGGGAGCGGAGACCGGAGCTCCAGACGGTCCCGGGGAGCGGAGACCGGAGCTCCAGACGGTCCCGGGGAGCGGAGACCGGAGATCCAGACAGTCCCGGGGAGTGGAGACCGGATCCCCAGACAGTCCCGGGGAGTAGAGACTGGAGCTCCAGGCAGTCCCGGGGAGTGGAGACCGGAGATCCAGACGGTACCGGGGAGCGGAGACCGGAGCTCCAGACAGTCCCGGGGAGCGGAGACCGGAGCTCCAGACAGTCCCGGGGAGCGGAGACTGGAGCTCCAGACAGTCCCGGGGAGTAGAGACCGGAGCTCCAGGCAGTCCCGGGGAGCGGAGACCGGAGCTCCAGACAGTCCCGGGGAGTGGAGACTGGAGCTCCAGACAGTCCCGGGGAGTAGAGACCGGAGCTCCAGACAGTCCCGGGGAGCGGAGACCGGAGCTCCAGACAGTCCCGGGGAGCGGAGACCGGAGCTCCAGACAGTCCCGGGGAGTGGAGACCGGAGCCCCAGACAGTCCCGGGGAGTGGAGACTGGAGCTCCAGACAGTCCCGGGGAGTAGAGACCGGAGCTCCAGACAGTCCCGGGGAGCGGAGACCGGAGCTCCAGACAGTCCTGGGGAGCGGAGACCGGAGCTCCAGACAGTCCCGGGGAGCGGAGGCCGGAGCTCCAGACGGTCCCGGGGAGCGGAGACCGGAGCTCCAGACAGTCCCGGGGAGTGGAGACCGGAGCTCCAGACAGTCCCGGGGAGCGGAGACCGGAGCTCCAGACAGTCCCGGGGAGTGGAGACCGGAGCTCCAGACGGTCCCGGGGAGCGGAGACCGGAGCTCCAGACAGTCCCGGGGAGCGGAGACCGGAGCTCCAGACAGTCCCGGGGAGCGGAGACCGGAGCTCCAGACAGTCCCGGGGAGCGGAGACCGGAGCTCCAGACGGTCCCGGGGAGCGGAGACCGGAGCTCCAGACAGTCCCGGGGAGCGGAGACCGGAGCTCCAGACGGTCCCGGGGAGCGGAGACCGGAGCTCCAGACAGTCCCGGGGAGCGGAGACCGGAGCGCCAGACAGTCCCGGGGAGCGGAGACCGGAGCTCCAGACGGTCCCGGGGAGCGGAGACCGGTGCTCCAGACAGTCCCGGGGAGTGGAGACCGGTGCTCCAGACAGTCCCGGGGAGTGGAGACCGGTGCTCCAGACAGTCCCGGGGGGGCAGAGACCGGAGCTCAGGCTCTGAATTCTGGGTTGACATCCAGCGGGATTCTCGTGTCCGGTGGGTGTGGGAGGCCCCCCCTCATCGTACGGGCCGTGGGAGCCCAGAATACCCTCCCCCCCGGATAGGACTAACCCCCCTATCGGCCGACATAAAGATGGTCACGGCCATGGGAGGAGTGTTCACGTCTCGGCCCGTCAGACTGTTAATCAGCCTGTGAATCCTCCCACTGCTTCACTCTGTTCTCCGAGGGACGGGAGTGAAGATACAACAACAACGATTCCTTCCATCCAATGTGAAACTTCTAGAGAATGAAAGCCATAATGTAACTCGGAAATAGAATGAGCAGTGATTTCAAACAAAGCCCATTGGCAGTGAGTGTGTGGCGAGGGCTGACTAAGATCACGCAAACAACCATTATCCACAAATTTCCGGACAACTTGAGGGGTCTAGAAGGGGTAGACGCTGAGGGAATGTTTCCCCTTGTGGGAGAGACTAGAACTCGGGGGCCACAGCTTAAAAATAAGGGGTCTCCCATTTAAGACGGAGATGAGGAGAAATTTTTTCCCTCAGAGGGTCGTGAGTCTCCCTCCCCCAGAGAGCGGTGGAGGCAGGGTCACTGAATATTTTTAAGGCTGAGTTAGAGAGATTCCTGATTAACGAGGGAGTCACAGTTTTGGTCTCCATACTTAAGAAAAGACATACTTGCTCTCGAGGCAGTGCAAAGAAGGTTCACTCGGCTAATCCCGGGGATGAGGGGGCGGACATATGAGGAGAGGTTGAGTAGATTGGGACTCTACTCATTGGAGTTCAGAAGAATGAGAGGCGATCTTATTGAAACATATAAGATTGTGAAGGGGCTTGATCGGGTGGATGCGGTAAGGATGTTCCCAAGGATGGGTGAAACTAGAACGAGGGGGCATAATCTTAGAATAAGGGGCTGCTCTTTCAAAACTGAGATGAGGAGAAACTTCTTCACTCAGAGGGTGGTAGGTCTGTGGAATTTGCTGCCCCAGGAAGCTGTGGAAGCTACATCATTAGATAAATTTAAAACAGAAATCGACAGTTTCCTAGAAGTAAAGGGAATTAGGGGTTATGGGGAGCGGGCAGGAAATTGGACATGAAGCTGAGTTCGGATCGGTCAATGCCCTGTGGGTGGGGGAGCGGGCCCAGGGGCTGAGTGGCCGGGTCCTGCTCCGACTTCGTGAGTTCTTTAGATTTGTGGTTGGGATCAGATCAGCCATGATCTTATTGAATGGCGGAGCAGGCTCGAGGGGCCGATTGGCCTACTCCTGCTCCTATTTCTTATGTTCTTATGTTCTTATTCATCTTGCTTTGAATGTATGAAAGATGATGGTCACAACACGTCCAAATTTCCTGTACTCAGTCCCAGAAAATTAGGGTTCTCACCAGGAGTACAAACTCAGAAAAAGACCCTCATTACTTAATGGTCTTGTTGTACCTTCACTGGGGCAGCTCGCTTGAAAAACATTAATGATTTCACATTTTAAAACCTTGAACCAAGTCTGCAACTGATCTTTCAAAGACACGGGGAAAATCTGGGACTAGATTGGATCCATCGCGTGATTGCAAGGCCGTATCAGATTAATCTACGTCAGTCTCATTCGCCGGCTGTCTGAATGTACTAAATGGCATTTACCGTCACTGACGACTTGCACTTTAACATTGGTTGTAGCAGTCTCCCCAAACTCCTCGTCTCTCGCTGTTACCTGTCCAAGTACAGCAGGTATATGTCACACATTAACAGAGGTCACAAGCTCATTCTCTGTGTCATTCCACTCATCTGGTGAACACTTTCACGGGCTATCCAGCGACAAACCGCCTATACTCTCGGGAGTTTAGACGAATGAGGGGTGATCTCGTTGAAACATATAAGATTCTGAGAGGGGCTTGACAGGGTAGATGTTGAGAGGCTGTTTCCCCCTGGCTGGAGAGTCTAGAACTAGGGGGCATAGTCTCAGGATGAGGGGTCGGCCATTCAAGACTGAGATGAGGAGGAATTTCTTCACTCAGAGGGTTGTGAATCTTTGGAATTCTCTACCCCCAGAGGGCTGTGGATGCTCAGTCGTTGAGTAAATTCAAGGCTGAGATGGATAGATTTTTGGACTCTAGGGAAATCAGGAGATCGGGCGGGAAAGTGGAGTTGAGGTCGAAGATCAGCCATGATCTTATTGAATGGCGGAGCAGGCTCGAGGGGCCGTGTGGCCTACTCCTGCTCCTATGTCTTATGTTCTTATGTTCTTAAACACGCATGCACTGCCCAGCGGGAATCAGTGAATGGTGATCAGGAGCAGGGACCCTGGCTATCGTTTCATAGAATCATAGAATCATAGAATCATAGAAGTTACAACATCTCCCCACCCAATGGCACTGAGGCAAATTGCATTATCTACGACTGCCCCAATTCAGATCAGCTAACTGTTTACTATCCACAGACTATTTTGTCCTTGTACAAGGCCTTGGTGAGGTCTCAGTTGGAATACTGTGTCCAGTTCTGGTCTCCTCACATGGTGGGTGATATTAAGGCTTTGGAAAGGGTGCAGAGGACGGTCACTAGACTCATTCCCAGCTTAACGCACCTTAGTTATCAAGACAGACGAAAAGAGCTGGGACTTTAGAGAGACTATGGGGTGTTCTCATCGAGGTTTATACGATGATGGAGGGAATAGATTGTTTTCCAGTTGACAGCTTGTTCCAATTAAGTAGGTTCGGGAGGACCGGGGTCACAATTTTAAGTTGTATGAGGTCAGATCGAGGTTAGATGTCAGGAGGTTTTTTTTCCGAGAATAGCGGGCCTCTGGAACAGACTGCCGACTCGTACGGTGGACGCTGATTCGCTGAATTCCTTCAAGCGAGAGCTGGACCTGTTTCTGACTGGGGCAGAGATTGTCTCGTACAAGGGGACGGTAATGTACTGTATAGAATTATCAGGGCCGGAGTCATCTCCTGGACTACTTTCCATCGCCAAACGGGACGGAGAGGAATTTCCCAGATTTTTTCCCCTAATTGGCCAGGGTTTTTATCTGGTTTTTCACCTCTCCCAGGAGATTCGGGTCAGGTGGGGTGGAGAGTTTATCTATTGTGATACACATGGTATCATGATTGTGTGGGACAGGCTGGGTGGACCAAAGGGTCTTTCCCTGTCTGTCATTGTTCGTATGTTTGTACAAGATGCACTGCAGCAACTCGTCAAGGCTTCTTCGACAGAAATTCCCAAACCCACTCCCTTCACCTCCGGCGCACTGTGGCTGCAGTGTGTACCATCCACAGGATGCACTGCAGCAACTCGCCAAGGCTTCTTCGACAGCACCTCCCAAACCCGCCACCTCTACCACCTAGAAGGACAAGGGCAGCAGGCACATGGGAACAACACCACCTGCACGTTCCCCTCCAAGTCACACACCATCCCGACTTGGACATGGCAAGTGTCTTACTCCCCGACTCCCCAAAGCCTCGTCACCACCTACAAGGCTCATCTGGGAGCTGTGATGGAACATTCTCCACCTGCCCAGATGGGAGCAGCTGCAACAGCATCCAGGACAAAGCAGTCCGCTAGATCAGTCACACACCATCCCGACTTGGAAATATATCGGCCGTTCCTTCATCGTCGCTGGGTCAAAATCCTGGAACTCCCTTCCTAACAGCACTGTGGGAGAACCTTCACCACACGGACTGCAGCGGTTCAAGAAGGCGGCTCACCACCACCTTCTCAAGGGGCAATTAGGGATGGGCAATAAATGCCGGCCTCGCCAGCGATGCCCACATCCCATCAATTAATTTTTAAAAATTCAGCACAAATTAGGAATGGAAACAAGACGTCTTCACCAACTGACCTATTGGGAATCTACACTGGTCCAAAGGGGCAAACCATTGGCTGGAATAATGGCCAATTAATATATTCCACACTCTAAATGTAACTGAAAGGTGAGGACTCTTACCTTTAGATCAAACACACTGTCTGCAATGGGGAGCACAGTCTTTGTAAAGATAAACCCATCTCTGTTTATAGTGAAATAATCACTGGGAGTAATTTCATACTTTATTGAAGGGTTGTTGTTCTGCAAAATAGAAGTGATAATAAAATAAGACAAGTAATGTCGGCTTTATTGGATTTTGAAGTTGCTGAAGTCCAGGACACGCAGACAAGCACAGTCCACACCTGACCAAATATTCACAAACATTGGCACTCTCCAAGAAGGGTAACTCGATCAGGATCAGGATCAGGATCAAGATCAGGATCAGGATCAGGATCAGGAGCAGGAGCAGGATCAGGATCAAGATCAGGAGCAGGATCAAGATCAGGATCAGGATCAGGAGCAGGATCAGGATCAGGATCAGGAGCAGGATCAAGATCAGGATCAGGAGCAGGAGCAGGATCAGGATCAGGAGCAGGATCAAGATCAGGTTCAGGATCAGGATCAAGATCAGGATCAGGATCAAGATCAGGTTCAGGATCAGGATCAAGATCAGGATCAGGATCAAGATCAGGATCAAGATCAGGGGCAGGATCAAGATCAGGATCAGGAGCAAGATCAGGAGCAGGATCAGGATCAGGATCAGGAGCAGAAGCAGGAGCAGGAACAGGATCAGGATCAGGTTCAGGATCAAGATCAGGATCAAGATCAGGGGCAGGATCAAGATCAGGATCAGGAGCAAGATCAGGAGCAGGATCAGGATCAGGATCAGGAACAGGAGCAGGAACAGGATCAGGATCAGGTTCAGGATCAAGATCAGGAGCAGCATCAGGATCAGGAACAGGATCAGGATCAGGATCAGGAGCAGGAACAGGTTCAGGATCAGGATCAGGATCAGGATCATGATCATGATCAGGATCAGTAACTGGATGAGGATGAGGATCATGAGTAGGATCAGGATCAAACATAGAAACATAGAAAATAGGAGCAAGAGTAGGCCATTCGGCCCTTCGGGCCTGCTCCGCCATTCGAAATGATCATGGCTGATCGTCTAACTCAGTACCCTGTTCCCGCTTTTTCCCCATATCCCTTGATCCCTTTAGCATTAAGAAATATATCTATCTCCTTCTTGAATACATCTAATGACTTGCCCTCCACTGCCTTCTGTGGTAGAGAATTCCACAGGTTCACCACCCTCTGAGTGAAGAAATTTCTCCTCATCTCGGTTCTAAATGGCATACCCCGTATCCTGAGACTGTGACCCCTGGTTCTGGGCTCCCCAGCCATCGGGAACACCCTCCCTGCATCCAGTCTGTCTGGTCCTGTTAGAATTTTATATGTTTCGATGAGATCACCTCTCATTCTTCTAAACTCTAGTGAATATAGGCCTAGTCGACCCAATCTCTCCTCATACGTCAGCCCTGCCATCCCAGGAATCAGTCTGGTAAACCTTCGTTGCACTCCCTCCATGGCAAGGACATCCTTCCTCAGATAAGGAGACCAAAACTGCACACAATACTCCAGATGTGGTCTCACCAAGGCCCTGTATAACTGCAGTAAGACATCCCTGCTCCTGTACTCAAATCCTCTTGCAATGAAGGCCAACATACCATTCGCCTTCCTAACTGCTTGCTGCACCTGAATGCTCACTTTCAGCGACTGGTGTACAAGGACACCCAGGTCTCGTTGCACCTCCCCTTTTCCCAATCTATCACCATTCAGATAATAATCTGCCTTTCTGTTTTTACAACCAAAGTGGATAACCTCACATTTATCCACGTTATACTGCATCTGCCATGTTCTTGCCCACTCACCCAACTTGTCTAAATCACATTGGAGCCTCTTTGCATCCTCCTCACAGCTCACATTCCACCCCAGCTTTGTGTCGTCTGCAAACTTGGAAATGTTACATTTAGTTCCCTCATCCAAATCATTGATATATATTGTGAATAGCTGGGGCCCAAGCACTGATCCCTGTGGTACCCCACTAGTCACTGCCTGCCACCCGGAAAAAGACCCGTTTATTCCTACTCTCTGTTTCCTGTCTGTCAACCAATTCTCAATCCATGCCAGTATATTCCCCCCAATCCCATGTGCTTTAATTTTGCACACTAACCTCTTGTGTGGGACCTTAACAAAAGCCTTCTGAAAATTCAAATACACCCCATCCACTGGTTCTCCCCTATCTATTCTACTAGTTACAGCCTCAAAAAACTCCAGTAGATTTGCTAAGCATGATTTCCCCTTCATAAACCCATGCTGACTTTGTCCAATCCCGTTAATGCCCTCCAAGTGTTCTGTTATCACATCTTTTATAATAGACTCTAGCATTTTCCCCACTACTGATGTGAGGCTAACTGGTCTGTAATTCCCTGTTTTTTCTCTCCCTCCTTTTTTAAATAGTGGGGTTACATTTGCCACCCTCCAATCTGTAGGAACTGTTCCAGAGTCTATAGAATTTTGGAAGATGATCACCAATGCATCCACTATTTCCAGGGCCACTTCCTTTAGTACTCTGGGATGTAGATTATCAGGCCCTGGGGATTTGTCAGCCTTTAGCCCCATTAATTTCCCGAGCACTATCAGTGGAGAAGACAGTGGTACTGAGGAGCAGATTGTAGCCGTGATGAACAAAGGGAGGTAGTGATGAACAGAGTGAGGGAGTGATGAACAGAAAGAGGGAATGATGAACAGGGAGAGGTAATGATGAACAGGGAGAGGTAATGATGAACAGATAGAGGGAGTGATGAACAGGGAGAGGGAGTGATAAACAGAGAGAGGGAGTGATGAACAGAGAGAGGGAGTGATGAACAGTGAGAGGGAGTGATGACAGAGTGAGGGAGTGATGAACAGAGTGAGGGAGTGATGAACAAAGAGTGGGAGTGATGAACAGAGAGCGGGAGTGATGAACAGGGAGAGGGAGTGATGAACAGGGAGAGGGCGTGAGGAACAGAGAAGGGGAGTGATGAACAGGGAGAGGGAGTGATGAACAGAGTGAGGGAGTGATGAACAGGGAGAGGGAGTGATGAACAGGGAGGGAGTGATGATCAGATAGAGGGAGTGACAAACAGGGAGAGGGAGTGATGTTCATAGAGAGAGGGAGTGATGAACAGGGAAAGATAGTGATGAAGGGAGAGAGGTAGTGATGAATAGAGAGAGGAAGTGATGAACAGATAGAGGGAGTGATGTTCATAGAGAGAGGGATGATGAACATGGAGAGGGAGTGATGAATAGAGAGGGGGAGTGATGAACAGAGAGAGGGAGTGATGAACAGAGAGGGAGTGATGAACAGGGAGAGCGAGTGATGAACAGAGAGAGGGAGTGATGAACAGAGAGAGGGAGTGATGAACAGAGTGAGGGAGTGATGAACAGGGAGAGAGAGTGATGAACAGAGAGAGGGAGTGACGAACAGGGAGAGGGACTGATGTTCATCGAGAGAGGGAGTGATGAACAGGGAGAGGGAGTGATAAACAGAGAGAGGGAGTGATGAACAAGGAGAGGGAATGATGAACAGAGTGAGGGAGTGATGAACAGTGAGAGGGAGTGATGACAGAGTGAGGGAGTGATGAACAGAGTGAGGGAGTGATGAACAGAGAGCGGGAGTGATGAACAGGGAGAGGGAGTGATGAACAGGGAGAGGGCGTGATGAACAGAGAAGGGGAGTGATGAACAGAGAGGGGGAGTGATGACAGAGTGAGGGAGTGATGAACAGAGAGGGGGAGTGATGAACAGAGAGGGGGAGTGATGAACAGAGTGAGGGAGTGATGAACAGGGAGAGGGAGTGATGAACAGGGAGAGGGAGTGATGAACAGGGAGAGGGAGTGATGAACAGGGAGGGGCAGACAGGCTGTGCTTTGTTACATTGATTAAACACATGAAAAAGTTTACTTGTTCGCCAAACTAAACCTTTGATTTCTTTCACTTACACCGGGATAGTCACAATCCTGAGCTTGAACTGCCAAAGGTTTCGTGGTTGATCCTTGCCCTGTGACTATACTTCCAGTTACTGAGCTTCCTTGTATCGTTCCATCGTAGGTTGCCGTCATAAACTTCGGTGGGCAGAGATTTGCTTTCAAGACATTGATAGTAACAGTGGTTGTGGAGAATTTGTACCGATCATTTTCCTGGTAAGACTGTGGAATAAAAACAGTTGGATTAAACGTTACTCTCACACAACACAGTCACACTGAACTGGAGCATTGTGGGGTCTCTCGGACAGAGTGGGGTCTCTCGGACACAGTGGGGTCTCGCAGACACAGTGGGGTCTCTCGGACACAGTGGGGTCTCTCGGACAGAGTGGGGTCTCTCGGACAGAGTGGGGTCTCTCGGACACAGTGGGGTCTCTCGGACACAGGGGGTCTCTCGGACACAGTGGGATTTCCCGGACACAGTGGGGTCTCTCGGACACAGTGGGGTCTCTCGGACACAGTGGGGTCTCTCGGACACAGTGGGGTCTCTCGGACAGAGTGGGGTCTCTCGGACACAGTGGGGTCTCTCGGACACAGTGGGGTCTCTCGGACACAGTGGGGTCTCTCGGACAGAGTGGGGTCTCTCGGACACAGTGGGGTCTCTCGGACACAGTGGGGTCTCTCGGACACAGTGGGGTCTCTCGGACAGAGTGGGGTCTCTCGGACACAGTGGGGTCTCTCGGACACAGTGGGGTCTCTCGGACACAGTGGGATCATTCGGACACAGTGGGATTTCCCGGACACAGTGGGGTCTCTCGGACACAGTGGGGTCTCTCGGACACAGTGGGGTCTCTCGGACACAGTGGGGTCTCTCCGACACAGTGGGGTCTCTCGGACACAGTGGGGTCTCTCGGACACAGTGGGGTCTCTCAGACACAGTGGGGTCTCTCGGACACAGTGGGGTCTCTCCGACACAGTGGGGTCTCTCCGACACAGTGGGGTCTCTCCGACACAGTGGGGTCTCTCGGACACAGTGGGGTCTCTCCGACACAGTGGGGTCTCTCGGACACAGTGGGGTCTCTCGGACACAGTGGGGTCACTCAGAAAGAGTGGGGTCTCCCGGACACAGTGGGGTCTCTCGGACAGAGTGGGGTCTCCCGGACACAGTGGGGTCTCTCGGACACAGTGGGGTCTCTCGGACACAGTGGGGTCTCTCGGACACAGTGGGGTCCCTCGGACACAGTGGGGTCTCTCGGACACAGTGGGGTCTCTCCGACACAGTGGGGTCTCTCCGACACAGTGGGGTCTCTCCGACACAGTGGGGTCTCTCGGACACAGTGGGGTCTCTCCGACACAGTGGGGTCTCTCGGACACAGTGGGGTCTCTCGGACACAGTGGGGTCACTCAGAAAGAGTGGGGTCTCCCGGACACAGTGGGGTCTCTCGGACAGAGTGGGGTCTCCCGGACACAGTGGGGTCTCTCGGACACAGTGGGGTCTCTCGGACACAGTGGGGTCTCTCGGACACAGTGGGGTCTCTCAGACTAGTTTTGATCGGCTTAACAGGGTTGGAAAGGAATTTTCCAGATCTTTTCCCCCAATTGGCCTGGGTTTCTTCGCCTCTCGCTGGAGATGACATGGGTCTGGGTGGGCGGATTATAAACATGAGGCATCACACGAGAGAGGACGGGCTGGACAGACCAGATGATCTTTTCCTGTCCCTCATTTTCATATGTTTCTATGTAAGACGGCCCTTTATGTCTGTTGTGTCACAGAGACTTTAGGGTCAGTTTTGCAAGTTTCTACTCGATGCTCAGTTCAGATTAACGAGAGGGTGTCGAGGGTGGTACTCCCGAATTCCTGGTCACTAAAATTCATCATTAAAAATTCAAGAACGTGCAAATCGAGAACACTGACCTCCGCACCCAATTCCCGAATCCACATTCCCATCAAGCAAGGCTTTGTGTTGGGAATAGAGCCTCACAAAATTTACCCGATTCCATATTCTCCCATCAGACGGAAGTTCCCGGGGTGCAGAGCCAGGATTCCCCGTGTGCGATCTGAATGGGATAGGCTCTGTGCCGGGAGAGGGGTTTTGTAAAGTCACCCCCATAAACACCTCACTGGGTCTGTCAGAACAACCTGAGCCCTTCACATCCAATGAACTGCTTCGAACGCAGTCCCTGCAGCAAAGCAACAGCTGGAAACATTAGGCCGAAGTTGTTCGAAATCATTTCGCTGCAAACATTCCCTTCAGAGAAATGACAGATTCTGACAGGGGTGTCTCTTCTTGAAATCACGAAAATGATTTCACTGAGTGATGGCAAGAAATTTCAATCGATATTATTGCAGATCGAGGAACCAGACAGATTCTTCTTCGAACTTGAAGACGTAAAGAGTGATTTACCTACCATGACTGTGAGCACAATCGGGCTCAGGCTGGACACAGCTTTCTCCATGGTTATTTCCCCACTCGCTGCATTCATTTTAAAAGCGTTGTCAGGATTTCCTATAAAATGAAAATCAGCGAGTGAATGAAAACAATGCCCAATGACGATTTTTAAAAAATTATTCGCTCGTGGGATGTGGGCGTCGCTGGCGAGGCCGGCATTTATTGCCCATCCCTAATTGCCCCTTGAGAAGGTGGTGGTGAGCCGCCTTCTTGAACCGCTGCAGTCCGTGTGGTGACGGTTCTCCCACAGTGCTGTTAGGAAGGGAGTTCCAGGATTTTGACCCAGCGACGATGAAGGAACGGCCGATATATTTCCAAGTCGGGATGGTGTGTGACTTGGAGGGGAACGTGCAGGTGGTGTTGTTCCCATGTACCTGCTGCTCTTGTCCTTCTAGGTGGTACAGGTCGTGGGTTTGGGAGGTGCTGTCGAAGAAGCCTTGGCGAGTTGCTGCAGTGCATCCTGTGGATGGTACACACTGCAGCCACTGTGTGCCGGTGGTGAAGGGAGTGAATGTTTAGGGTGGTGGATGGGGTGCCAATCAAGCGGGCTGCTTTGTCCTGGATGGTGTCGAGCTTCTTGAGTGTTGTTGGAGCTGCACTCATCCAGGCAAGTGGAGAGTATTCCATCACACTCCTGACTTGTGGCTTGTAGATGGTGGAAAGGCTTTGGGGAGTCAGGAGCTGAGTCACTCGCTGCAGAATACCCAGCCTCTGACCTGCTCTTGTAGCCACAGTATTTATATGGCTGGTCCAGTTAAGTTTCTGGTCAATGGTGACCCCCAGGATGTTGATGGTGGGGGATTTGGCGATGGTAATGCCGTTGAATGTCAAGGGGAGGTGGTTAGACTCTCTCTTGTTGGAGATGGTCATTACCTGGCACTTATCTGGTGCGAATGTTAATTGCCACTTATCAGCCCCAGCCTGGATGTTGTCCAGGTCTTGCTGCATGCGGGCTCGGACTGCTTCATTATCTGGTGGGTTGCAAATGGAACTGAACACTGTGCAGTCATCAGTGAACATCCCCATTTCTGACCTTATGATGGAGGGAAGGTCATTGATGAAGCAGCTGAAGATGGTTGGGACGAGGACACTGCCCTGAGGAACTCCTGCACCAATGTCCTGGGGCTGAGATGATTGGCCTCCAACAACCACTACCATCTTCCTTTGTGCTAGGTATGACTCCAGCCACTGGAGAGTTTGCCCCCTGATTCCCATTGACTTCAATTTTACGAGGGCTCCTTGGTGCCACACTCGGTCAAATGCTGCCTTGATGTCAAGGGCAGTCACTCTCACCTCACCTCTGGAATTCAGCTCTTTTGTCCATGTTTGGACCAAGGCTGTAATGAGGTCTGGAGCCGAATGGTCCTGGCAGAACCCAAACTGAGCATCGGTGAGCAGGTTATTGGTGAGTAAGTGCCGCTTGATAGCACTGTCGACGACACCTTCCATCACTTTGCTGATGATTGAGAGTAGACTGATGGGGCGGTAATTGGCCGGATTGGATTTGTCCTGCTTTTTGTGGACAGGACATACCTGGGCAATTTTCCACATTATCGGGTAGATGCCAGTGTTGTAGCTGTACTGGAACAGCTTGGTTGGAGGTGCGGCTAGTTCAGGAGCACAAGTCTTCAGCACTACAGCCGGGATGTTGTCGGGGCCCATAGCCTTTGCTGTATCCAGTGCACTCAGGTGTTTCTTGAAATCACATGGAGTGAATCGAATTGGCTGAAGACTGGCTTCTGCGATGGTGGGGATATCGGGAGGAGGCCGAGATGGATCATCCACTCGGCACTTCTGGCTGAAGATGGTTGCAAACGCTTCAGCCTTGTCTTTTGCACTCACGTGCTGGACTCCGCCATCATTGAGGATGGGGATGTTTGCAGAGCCTCCTCCTCCCGTTAGTTGTTTAATTGTCCACCACCATTCACGACTGGATGGGGCAGGATTTATTCAACAAGATGTCACCATCCAGCATTACAATTATTTGAGTCCGAGGGCATAGGTATTATCAATAGATGGAGGCTCGAGCAGAGAAATGTCCTCCTCTCCTGATTGACAGAGAGGGATAGACTTGGAAGAGACTGTACAACAATAGCCAGCCTGTGGAAAGTTGGGAGTACACCAGTGGACAAAACTGGATAGTTTTATTGACAAACAAATCTTTAAAAGTGAGAGGGTCAGTACATAAAGCTGTAAAAAAGCAGATCGGTTCCTAAGTTTTATAAATAGAAGCACAGGGTACAAAGGCAGAGACAATATGAAACCTGTACAAATCACTGGTTAGGCCCCGGTTAGAATATTGTGATCAGTTTTGGGCACCATACTTTATGGAGGCCTTGGAGAGGCTGCGGAGGAGATCCCAGGGACGAGGGGTGTTGGTATGAGGAGAGACGAGAGAAGATGGGGCTCTTTTCGTTTGAACAGATCAAGTTCAGAAGAGATCTGGTCGAGGGATCACAATTATGAAGGGTTTTGATAAAGTTAATCAAGAAAGACACTGATTAAGGACATCCAGAAAAACAGAAAGAGAAAAACTACCTCAGGTTTGCCTTGTCCTCTCCTCATGGATGGAAGAATGTTCAGCTTTACCGAGAGTTTCTACAGAGGCTGGAGTTCAGCAAATGTCTTGTTGAAGTTTCATGATTGAGAGTGATGGACAATGAATGAGAGTAATGAATGGTGATTGAGAGTGATGGATGGTGGTTGAGAGTGATGGACAATGATTGAATGTGATGGACGGTGATTGAGAGTGATGAACAGTGATTGAGAGTGATGGACGGTGATTGGGAGTGATGGACAGTGATTAAATGTGATGGACAGTAATTGAGAGTGATGGACGGTGATTGAGAGTGATGGACGGTGATTGAGAATGATGGATGGTGATTGAGAGTGATGGACGGTGATTGAATGAGATGGACAGTGATTGAGAGTGATGGACGGTGATTGAGAATGATGGATGGTGATTGAGAGTGATGGACGGTGATTGAATGTGATGGACAGTGATTGAGAGTGATGGACGGTGATTGAGAATGATGGACAGTGATTGGGAGTGATGGACGGTGATTGAATGTGATGGACAGTGATTGAGAGTGATGGACGGTGATTGAGAGTGATGAACAGTGATTGAGAGTGATGGACGGTGATTGGGAGTGATGGACGGTGATTGAATGTGATGGACAGTAATTGAGAGTGATGGACGGTGATTGAGAATGATGGATGGTGATTGAATGTGATGGACAGTGATTGAGAATGATGGACGGTGATTGAGAGTGATGGACGGTGATTGAGAATGATGGACGGTGATTGAATGTGATGGACAGTGATTGGGAGTGATGGATGATGATTGAGAGTGATGGACAGTGATTGGGAGTGATGGACGGTGATTGAATGTGATGGACAGTGATTGAGAGTGACGGACGGTGATTGAGAATGATGGACTGTGTTTGAGAGTGATGGATGATGATTGAGAGTGGTGGACAGTGATTGGGAGTGATGGACGGCTATTGAATGTGATGGACTGTGATTGAGAGTGATGGACGGTGATTGAGAGTAATTGTCAATGATTGAGAGTGATGGACGGTGATTGATTGTGATGGACGGTGATTGAATGTGATAGACTGTGATTGAGAGTGATGGATGGTGAATGAGAGTGATGGACAATGATTGAGAGTGATGGACAATGATTGAGAGTGATGGTCGGTGATTGAGAGTAATGAATGGTGATTGAAAGTGATGGATGGTAATTGAGAGTGATGGACAGTGATTGAGAGTGATGGACGTGATTGAGTGTGATGGACGGTGATAGAGAGTGATGGATGGTGATTGAGAGTGATGGATGGTGATTGAATGTGATGGACGGTGATTGAGAGTGATGGACGGTGATTGAGAGTGATGGACGGTGATTGAGAGTGGTGGATGATGATCGAGAGTGATGGACGGTGATTGAATGTGGTGGACAGTGATTGAGAGCGATGGTCGGTGATTGAGAGTGATGGACGGTGATTAAGAGTGATGTACGGTGATTGAGACTGATGGACAATGATTGAGAGTGATGGTCGGTGATTGTGAGTAATGAATAGTGATTGAGAGTGATGGATGTTAATTGAGAGTGATGGACAGTGATTGAGAGTGATGGACGGTGATTGAGTGTGATGGATGGTGATTGAGAGTGATGGATGATGATTGAGAGTGATGGACGGTGATTGAGAGTGATGGACGGTGATTGAGAGTGATGGACGGTGATTGAGAGCGATGGACGGTGATTGAGAGTGATGGACGGTGATTGAATGTGATGGACGGTGATTGAGAGTGATGGACGGTGATTGAGAGTGATGGACGGTGATTGAGTGTGATGGATGATGATTGAGAGTGATGGACGGTGATTGAATGTGATGGATGATGATTGAGAGTGATGTACGGTGATTGAGAGCGATGGACGGTGATTGAATGTGATGGATGGTGATTGAGAGTGATGGACGGTGATTGAATGTGATGGACGGTGATTGAGAGTGATGGACGGTGATTGAATGTGATGGATGATGATTGAGAGTGATGGACGGTGATTGAATGTGATGGATGATGATTGAGAGTGATGGACGGTGATTGAGTGTGATGGACGGTGATTGAGAGTGATGGACGGTGATTGAATGTGATGGATGATGATTGAGAGTGATGGACGGTGATTGAATGTGATGGACGGTGATTGAGAGTGATGGACGGTGATTGAATGTGATGGATGATGATTGAGAGTGATGGACGGTGATTGAATGTGATGGATGATGATTGAGAGTGATGGACAGTGATTGAATGTGATGGACAGTGATTGAGAGTGATGGACGGTGATTGAGAGTGATGGACCGTGATTGAATGTGATGGACAGTGATTGAGAGTGATGGACGGTGATTGAATGTGATGGATGATGATTGAGAGTGATGGACGGTGATTGAATGTGATGGATGATGATTGAGAGTGATGGACGGTGATTGAATGTGATGGATGGTGATTGAGAGTGATGGACGGTGATTGAGAGTGATGGACGGTGATTGAGAGTGATGGACGGTGATTGAGAGCGATGGACGGTGATTGAGAGTGATGGACGGTGATTGAGAGCGATGGATGTGATTGAGAGTGATGGATGTGATTGAGAGTGATGGACGGTGATTGAATGTGATGGACGGTGATTGAATGTGATGGACGGTGATTGAATGTGATGGATGGTGATTGAGAGTGATGGACAGTGATTGAATGTGATGGACGGTGATAGAGAGTGATGGACGGTGATTGAATGTGATGGACGGTGATTGAGAGTGGTGGACGGTGATTGAATGTGATGGATGGTGATTGAGAGTGATGGATGGTGATTGAGAGTGGTGGATGATGATTGAGAGTGATGGATGGTGATTGAATGTGATGGATGGTGATTGAATGTGATGGATGGTGATTGAGAGTGATGGATGGTGATTGAGAGTGGTGGATGATGATTGAGAGTGATGGATGGTGATTGAGAGTGGTGGACGGTGATTGAGAGTGATGGACGGTGATTGAATGTGATGGATGGTGATTGAGAGTGATGGACGGTGATTGAGAGTGATGGACGGTAATTAAGAGTGATGGACAATGATTGAGAGTGATGGACGGTGATTAAGAGTGATGGACGGTGATTGAGACTGATGGACAATGATTGAGAGTGATGGTCGGTGATTGTGAGTAATGAATAGTGATTGAGAGTGATGGATGGTAATTGAGAGTGATGGACAGTGATTGAGAGTGATGGATGTGATTGAGTGTGATGGACGGTGATTGAGAGTGATGGATGATGATTGAGAGTGATGGACGGTGATTGAATGTGATGGATGGTGATTGAGAGTGATGGACGGTGATTGAGAGTGATGGACGGTGATTGAGAGTGATGGACGGTGATTGAGAGTGATGGACGGTGATTGAGAGTGGTGGATGATGATTGAGAGTGATGGACGGTGATTGAATGTGATGGATGGTGATTGAGAGTGATGGACGGTGATTGAGAGTGATGGACGGTGATTGAATGTGATGGACGGTGATTGAGAGTGGTGGATGATGATTGAGAGTGATGGACGGTGATTGAGAGTGATGGACGGTGATTGAGAGCGATGGACGGTGATTGAGAGTGATGGATGGTGATTGAATGTGATGGACAGTGATTGAGAGCGATGGACGGTGATTGAGAGTGATGGACAGTGATTGAGAGTGATGGACGGTGATTGAATGTGATGGATGATGATTGAGAGTGATGGACGGTGATTGAATGTGATGGACAGTGATTGAGAGCGATGGACGGTGATTGAGAGTGATGGACAGTGATTGAATGTGATGGATGATGATTGAGAGTGATGGACGGTGATTGAGAGTGATGGATGGTGATTGAGTGTGATGGACTGTGATTGAGAGTGGTGGACGGTGATTGAGAGTGATGGACAGTGATTGAGAGCGATGGTCGGTGATTGAGAGTGATGGACGGTGATTGAGAGTGATGGACGGTGATTGAGAATGATGGACAGTGATTGAGAGTGATGGATGGTGATTGAGTGTGATGGACTGTGATTGAGAGTGGTGGACGGTGATTGAGAGTGATGGACAGTGATTGAGAGTGATGGACGGTGATTGAGAGTGATGGACGGTGATTGAATGTGATGGATGGTGATTGAGAGTGATGGACGGTGATTGAATGTGATGGACTGTGATTGAGAGTGATGGACGGTGATTGAGAGTGATGGACAGTGATTGAGAGTGATGGACGGTGATTGAATGTGATGGACTGTGATTGAGAGTGATGGACGGTGATTGAGAGTGATGGACGGTGATTGAGAGTGATGGACAGTGATTGAATGTGATGGACGGTGATTGAATGTGATGGACTGTGATTGAGAGTGATGGACGGTGATTGAGAGTGATGGATGGTGATTGAGAGTGATGGACGGTGATTGAATGTGATGGACGGTGAATGAGAGTGATGGACGGTGATTGAATGTGATGGACGGTGATTGAGAGTGATGGATGGTGATTGAGAGTGATGGACGGTGATTGAGAGTGATGGATGGTGATTGAACGTGATGGATGGTGATTGAATGTGATGGACGGTGATTGAATGTGATGGACGGTGATTGAGAGTGATGGACGGTGATTGAATGTGATGGACGGTGATTGAGAGTGATGGACGGTGATTGAGAGTGATGGACGGTGATTGAATGTGATGGACAGTGATTGAGAGTGATGGATGTGATTGAGTGTGATGGACTGTGATTGAGAGTGGTGGACGGTGATTGAGAGTGATGGACGGTGATTGAGAGTGATGGACGGTGATTGAATGTGATGGACAGTGATTGAGAGTGATGGACGGTGATTGAGAGTGATGGACAGTGATTGAGAGTGATGGACGGTGATTGAATGTGATGGACGGTGATTGAATGTGATGGATGGTGATTGAGAGTGATGGATGGTGATTGAGAGTAATGGACGGTGATTGAATGTGATGGATGGTGATTGAATGTGATGGATGGTGATTGCGAGTGATGGATGGTGATTGAATGTGATGGACAGTGATTGAGAGTGATGGATGGTGATTGAGAGTGATGGACGGTGATTGAGAGTGATGGACAGTGATTGAGAGTGATGGATGGTGATTGAATGTGATGGACAGTGATTGAGAGTGATGGACGGTGATTGAGAGTGATGGACGGTGATTGAGAGTGATGGACAGTGATTGAGAGTGATGGATGGTGATTGAATGTGATGGACAGTGATTGAGAGTGATGGACGGTGATTGAATGTGATGGACAGTGATTGAGAGTGATGGACGGTGATTGAGAGTGATGGACGGTGATTGAATGTGATGGACGGTGATTGAGAGTGATGGATGGTGATTGAATGTGATGGACGGTGATTGAGAGTGATGGACGGTGATTGAGAGTGATGGATGGTGATTGAGAGTGATGGATGGTGATTGAGAGTGATGGACGGTGATTGAATGTGATGGATGGTGATTGAGAGTGATGGATGGTGATTGAATGTGATGGACAGTGATTGAGAGTGATGAACAGTGATTGAGAGTGATGGATGGTGATTGAATGTGATGGACTGTGATTGATTGTGATGGACAGTGATTGAGAGTGATGGACGGTGATTGAGAGTGATGGACGGTGATTGAATGTGATGGACGGTGATTGAGAGTGATGGATGGTGATTGAATGTGATGGACGGTGATTGAGAGTGATGGACTGTGATTGAGAGTGATGGACTGTGATTGAATGTGATGGACGGTGATTGAGAGTGATGGACTGTGATTGAGAGTGATGGACGGTGATTGAATGTGATGGACAGTAATTGAGAATGATGGACGGTGATTGAGAGTGATGGACGGTGATTGAATGTGATGGACAGTGATTGAGAGTGATGAACAGTGATTGAGAGTGATGGACAGTGATTGAGAGTGATGGACGGTGATTGAATGTGATGGACTGTGATTGAGAGTGATGGACGGTGATTGAGAATGATGGATGATAATTGAGAGTGATGGACGGTGATTGAGAATGATGGACGGCGATTGAATGTGATGGACTGTGATTGAGAGTGATGTACGGTGATTGAGAGTAATGGACAATGATTGAGAGTGATGGACGGTGATTGAGAGTGTTGGACGGTGATTGATTGTGATGGACGGTGATTGAATGTGATGGACTGTGATTGAGAGTGATGGACGGTGATTGAGAGTGATGGACTGTGATTGAGAGTGATGGACGGTGATTGAGAGTGATGGACGGTGATTGAATGTGATGGACGGTGATTGAGAGTGATGGACGGTGATTGAATGTGATGGACGGTGATTGAGAGTGATGGACAGTGATTGAATGTGATGGACAGTGATTGAGAGTGATGAACAGTGATTGAGAGTGATGGACAGTGATTGGGAGGGATGGACGGTGATTGAATGTGATGGACAGTGATTGAGAGTGATGGACGGTGATTGAGAATGATGGACGGCGATTGAATGTGATGGACTGTGATTGAGAGTGATGGACGGTGATTGAGAGTAATGGACAATGATTGAGAGTGATGGACGGTGATTGAGAGTGATGGACGGTGATTGGGAGTGATGGACGGTGATTGAGAATGATGGATGGTGATTGAATGTGATGGAGGCTGATTGAGAATGATGGATGGTGATTGAATGTGATGGATGGTGATTGAGAGTGATGGATGATGATTGAGAGTGATAGACGGTGATTGAATGTTATGGATGGTGATTGAGAGTGACGGACGGTGATTGAGAGTGATGGACGGTGATTGAGAATGATGGACGGTGATTGAATGTGATGGAGGCTGATTGAGAATGATGGATGGTGATTGAATGTGATGGATGGTGATTGAGAGTGAGGACGGTGATTGAGAGTGATGGACGGTGATTGAGAGTGATGGACGGTGATTGAGAGTGATGGACGGTGATTGAATGTGATGGACGGTGATTGAATGTGATGGACGGTGATTGAGAGTGATGGACGGTGATTGAGAGTGATGGACGGTGATTGAATGTGATGGACGGTGATTGAGAGTGATGGACGGTGATTGAGAGTGGTGGACAGTGATTGAGAGTGATGGATGGTGATTGGGAGTGATGGACGTTGATTGAATGTGATGGACAGTAATTGAGAGTGATGGATGGTGATTGAATGTGATGGACAGTAATTGAGAGTGATGGATGGTGATTGAATATGATGGACGGTGATTGAGAGTGATGGATGGTGATTGAATGTGATGGACGGTGATTGAATGTGATGGACTGTGATTGAGAGTGATGGATGGTGATTGAATGTGATGGACAGTAATTGAGAGTGATGGACGGTGATTGAATGTGATGGACGGTGATTGAGAGTGATGGACGGTGATTGAGAATGATGGATGATAATTGAGAGTGATGGACGGTGATTGAGAATGATGGACGGCGATTGAATGTGATGGACAGTGATTGAGAGTGATGGACGGTGATTGAGAATGATGGATGATAATTGAGAGTGATGGACGGTGATTGAGAATGATGGACGGCGATTGAATGTGATGGACTGTGATTGAGAGTGATGGACGGTGATTGAGAGTAATGGACAATGATTGAGAGTGATGGACGGTGATTGAGAGTGATGGACGGTGATTGATTGTGATGGACGGTGATTGAATGTGATGGACTGTGATTGAGAGTGATGGACGGTGATTGAGAGTGATGGACTGTGATTGAGAGTGATGGACGGTGATTGAGAGTGATGGACGGTGATTGAACGTGATGGACAGTAATTGAGAGTGATGGACGGTGATTGAATGTGATGGACGGTGATTGAGAGTGATGGACGGTGATTGAATGTGATGGACGGTGATTGAGAGTGATGAACAGTGATTGAGAGTGATG
This sequence comes from Heptranchias perlo, assembly GCF_035084215.1. Taxonomy (NCBI): domain Eukaryota; kingdom Metazoa; phylum Chordata; class Chondrichthyes; order Hexanchiformes; family Hexanchidae; genus Heptranchias; species Heptranchias perlo. Next base: position 74,868,941 of record NC_090336.1, read on the forward strand.
GACAGTGATTGGGAGGGATGGACGGTGATTGAATGTGATGGACAGTGATTGAGAGTGATGAACAGTGATTGAGAGTGATGGACAGTGATTGGGAGTGATGGACGGTGATTGAGAATGATGGATGATAATTGAGAGTGATGGACGGTGATTGAGAGTGTTGGACGGTGATTGAGAGTGATGGACGGTGATTGAATGTGATGGACTGTGATTGGGAGTGATGGACGGTGATTGAATGTGATGGACAGTGATTGAGAGTGATGAACAGTGATTGAGAGTGATGGATGGTGATTGGGAGTGATGGACGGTGATTGAGAGTGATGGACGGTGATTGAGAATGATGGATGATAATTGAGAGTGATGGACGGTGATTGAGAGTGTTGGACGGTGATTGAGAGTGATGGACGGTGATTGAATGTGATGGACTGTGATTGGGAGTGATGGACGGTGATTGAATGTGATGGACAGTGATTGAGAGTGATGAACAGTGATTGAGAGTGATGGATGGTGATTGGGAGTGATGGACAGTGATTAAATGTGATGGACAGTAATTGGGAGTGATGGACGGTGATTGAGAGTGATGGACAGTGATTGGGAGTGATGGACGGTGATTGAATGTGATGGACAGTGATTGAGAATGATGGATGGTGATTGAATGTGATGGACTGTGTTTGAGAGTGATGGATGATGATTGAGAGTGATGGACAGTGATTGGGAGTGATGGACGGTGATTGAATGTGATGGACAGTGATTGAGAGTGACGGACGGTGATTGAGAATGATGGATGGTGATTGAATGTGATGGACTGTGTTTGAGAGTGATGGATGATGATTGAGAGTGGTGGACAGTGATTGGGAGTGATGGACGGCTATTGAATGTGATGGACTGTGATTGAGAGTGATGGACGGTGATTGAGAGTAATTGTCAATGATTGAGAGTGATGGACGGTGATTGATTGTGATGGACGGTGATTGAATGTGATAGACTGTGATTGAGAGTGATGGGTGGTGATTGAGAGTGATGGACGGTGATTGAGAGTGATGGACAATGATTGAGAGTGATGGACAATGATTGAGAGTGATGGTCGGTGATTGAGAGTAATGGATGGTGATTGAGAGTGATGGATGGTGATTGAGAGTGATGGACGGTGATTGAGAGTGATGGATGGTGATTGAGAGTGATGGACGGTGATTGAATGTGATGGACGGTGATTGAGAGTGATGGACGGTGATTGAGAGTGATGGACGGTGATTGAGAGTGATGGACGGTGATTGAATGTGATGGACGGTGATTGAGAGTGATGGACGGTGATTGAGAGTGATGGACGGTGATTGAATGTTGTGGACAGTGATTGAGAGCGATGGTCGGTGATTAAGAGTGATGGACGGTGATTGAGAGTGATGGACAATGATTGAGAGTGATGGATGGTGATTGAGAGTGGTGGATGATGATCGAGAGTGATGGACGGTGATTGAATGTGGTGGACAGTGATTGAGAGCGATGGTCGGTGATTGAGAGTGATGGACGGTGATTGAGAGTGATGGATGTGATTGAGTGTGATGGACTGTGATTGAGAGTGATGGATGGTGATTGAGAGTGATGGACGGTGATTGAGAGTGATGGACGGTGATTGAATGTGATGGATGGTGATTGAGAGTGATGGACGGTGATTGAGAGTGATGGACGGTGATTGAGAGTGGTGGATGATGATTGAGAGTGCTGGACGGTGATTGAATGTGATGGACAGTGATTGAGAGCGATGGACGGTGATTGAGAGTGATGGACGGTGATTGAGAGTGATAGACGGTGATTGAGAGTGGTGGATGATGATCGAGAGTGATGGACGGTGATTGAAAGTGGTGGATGATGATTGAGAGTGATGGATGGTGATTGAATGTGATGGATGGTGGTTGAGAGTGATGGACGGTGATTGAGAGTGATAGACGGTGATTGAGAGTGGTGGATGATGATCGAGAGTGATGGACGGTGATTGAATGTGGTGGACAGTGATTGAGAGCGATGGTCGGTGATTGAGAGTGATGGACGGTGATTAAGAGTGATGGACGGTGATTGAGAGTGATGGACAATGATTGAGAGTGATGGTCGGTGATTGTGAGTAATGAATAGTGATTGAGAGTGATGGATGGTAATTGAGAGTGATGGACAGTGATTGAGAGTGATGGACGTGATTGAGTGTGATGGACGGTGATTGAATGTGATGGATGGTGATTGAGAGTGATGGACGGTGATTGAGAGTGGTGGACAGTGATTGAGAGTGATGGACGGTGATTGAATGTGATGGACGGTGATTGAGAGTGATGGACGGTGATTGAGAGTGATGGACGGTGATTGAGAGTGATGGATGATGATTGAGAGTGCTGGACGGTGATTGAATGTGATGGACAGTGATTGAGAGTGATGGACGGTGATTGAATGTGATGGACGGTGATTGAGAGTGATGGATGGTGATTGAGAGTGATGGACTGTGATTGAGAGTGATGGACGGTGATTGAGAGTAATGGACGGTGATTGAGAGTGGTATACGATGATTGAGAGTGACGGACGGTGATTGAGAATGATGGATGGTGATTGAATGTGATGGACGGTGATTGAGAATGATGGATGGTGATTGAATGTGATGGATGGTGATTGAGAGTGATGGATGATGATTGAGAGTGATAGACGGTGATTGAAAGTGGTGGATGATGATTGAGAGTGATGGACGGTGATTGAAAGTGGTGGATGATGATTGAGAGTGATGGACGGTGATTGAATGTGATGGACGGTGATTGAGAGTGATGGACGGTGATTGAGAGTGATGGACGGTGATTGAATGTGATGGACGGTGATTGAATGTGATGGATGGTGATTGAGAGTGATGGACGGTGATTGAGAGTGGTGGACGGTGATTGAGAGTGATGGACGGTGAGTGAATGTGATGGATGATGATTGAGAGTGATAGACGGTGATTGAATGTGATGGATGATGATTGAGAGTGATAGACGGTGATTGAAAGTGGTGGACGGTGATTGAGAGTGATGAACGGTGATTGAATGTGATGGACAGTGATTGAGAGTGATGAACAGTGATTGAGAGTGATGGACAGTGATTGGGAGGGATGGACGGTGATTGAATGTGATTGATGGTGATTGAGAGTGATGGACGGTGATTGAGAGTGATGAACGGTGATTGAGAGTGGTGGATGATGATCGAGAGTGATGGACGGTGATTGAATGTTGTGGACAGTGATTGAGAGCGATGGTCGGTGATTGAGAGTGATGGACGCTGATTAAGAGTGATGGACGGTGATTGAGAGTGATGGACAATGATTGAGAGTGATGGATGGTGATTGAGAGTGGTGGATGATGATCGAGAGTGATGGACGGTGATTGAATGTGGTGGACAGTGATTGAGAGCGATGGTCGGTGATTGAGAGTGATGGACGGTGATTGAGTGTGATGGACTGTGATTGAGAGTGATGGATGGTGATTAAGAGTGATGGACGGTGATTGAATGTGATGGATGGTGATTGAGAGTGATGGACGGTGATTGAGAGTGATGGATGATGATTGAGAGTGATGGACGGTGATTGAGAGTGGTGGACGGTGATTGAGAGTGGTGGATGATTATTGAGAGTGATGGATGGTGATTGAGAGTGGTGGATGATGATTGAGAGTGATGGATGGTGATTGAATGTGATGGACAGTGATTGAGAGCGATGGATGGTGATTGAGAGTGATGGACAATGATTGAATGTGATGGACGGTGATTGAGAGTGATGGATGGTGATTGAGAGTGGTGGATGATGGTTGAGAGTGATGGATGGTGATTGAATGTGATGGATGGTGATTGAGAGTGATGGATGATGATTGAGAGTGATGGATGATGTTTGAGAGTGATGGACGGTGATTGAATGTGATGGACTGTGATTGGGAGTGATGGACGATGATTGAATGTGATGGACGGTGATTGAGAGTGATGAACAGTGATTGAGAGTGATGGATGGTGATTGGGAGTGATGGACGTTGATTGAATGTGATGGACAGTAATTGAGAGTGATGGATGGTGATTGAGAGTGATGGACGGTGATTGAGAGTGGTGGACGGTGATTGAGAGTGGTGGATGATTATTGAGAGTGATGGATGGTGATTGAGAGTGGTGGATGATGATTGAGAGTGATGGATGGTGATTGAATGTGATGGACAGTGATTGAGAGCGATGGATGGTGATTGAGAGTGATGGACAATGATTGAATGTGATGGACGGTGATTGAGAGTGATGGATGGTGATTGAGAGTGGTGGATGATGGTTGAGAGTGATGGATGGTGATTGAATGTGATGGATGGTGATTGAGAGTGATGGATGATGATTGAGAGTGATGGATGATGTTTGAGAGTGATGGACGGTGATTGAATGTGATGGACTGTGATTGGGAGTGATGGACGATGATTGAATGTGATGGACGGTGATTGAGAGTGATGAACAGTGATTGAGAGTGATGGATGGTGATTGGGAGTGATGGACGATGATTGAATGTGATGGACGGTGATTGAGAGTGATGAACAGTGATTGAGAGTGATGGATGATGATTGAGAGTGATGGACGGTGATTGAATGTGATGGATGATGATTGAGAGTGATAGACGGTGATTGAAAGTGGTGGATGATGATTGAGAGTGATGGACGGTGATTGAATGTGATGGACGGTGATTGAATGTGATGGACGGTGATTGAGAGTGATGGACGGTGATTGAATGTGATGGACTGTGATTGAGAGTGATGGATGGTGATTGAGAGTGATGGACTGTGATTGAGAGTGATGGACGGTGATTGAGAGTAATGGACGGTGATTGAGAGTGATATACGATGATTGAGAGTGACGGACGGTGATTGAGAATGATGGATGGTGATTGAATGTGATGGACGGTGATTGAGAATGATGGATGGTGATTGAATGTGATGGATGGTGATTGAGAGTGATGGATGATGATTGAGAGTGATGGACGGTGATTGAATGTGATGGACGGTGATTGAATGTGATGGACGGTGATTGAGAGTGATGGACGGTGATTGAATGTGATGGACGGTGAATGAGAGTGATGAACAGTGATTGAGAGTGATGGATGGTGATTGGGAGTGATGGACGTTGATTGAATGTGATGGACAGTAATTGAGAGTGATGGATGGTGATTGAATGTGATGGACAGTAATTGAGAGTGATGGATGGTGATTGAATGTGATGGACAGTAATTGAGAGTGATGGATGGTGATTGAATGTGATGGACAGTAATTGAGAGTGATGGATGGTGATTGAATATGATGGACGGTGATTGAGAGTGATGGATGGTGATTGAATGTGATGGACGGTGATTGAATGTGATGGACGGTGATTGAGAGTGATGGACGGTGATTGAGAGTGATGGACAGTGATTGAATGTGATGGACGGTGATTGAGAGTGATGGACGGTGATTGAATGTGATGGACAGTGATTGAGAGTGATGAACAGTGATTGAGAGTGATGGACAGTGATTGGGAGGGATGGACGGTGATTGAATGTGATGGACAGTGATTGAGAGTGATGGACGGTGATTGAGAATGATGGATGATAATTGAGAGTGATGGACGGTGATTGAGAATGATGGACGGCGATTGAATGTGATGGACTGTGATTGAGAGTGATGGACGGTGATTGAGAGTAATGGACAATGATTGAGAGTGATGGACGGTGATTGAGAGTGATGGACGGTGATTGATTGTGATGGACGGTGATTGAATGTGATGGACTGTGATTGAGAGTGATGGACGGTGATTGAGAGTGATGGACGGTGATTGAACGTGATGGACAGTAATTGAGAGTGATGGACGGTGATTGAGAGTGATGGACGGTGATTGAACGTGATGGACAGTAATTGAGAGTGATGGACGGTGATTGAATGTGATGGACAGTAATTGAGAGTGATGGACTGTGATTGAGAGTGATGGACGGTGATTGAGAGTGATGGACGGTGATTGAGAGTGATGGACGGTGATTGAGAGTGATGGACGGTGATTGAAAGTGATGGACGGTGATTGAATGTGATGGACGGTGATTGAATGTGATGGACAGTGATTGAGAGTGATGAACAGTGATTGAGAGTGATGGACGGTGATTGAATGTGATGGACAGTGATTGAGAGTGATGGACGGTGATTGAGAGTGATGGACAGTGATTGGGAGGGATGGACGGTGATTGAATGTGATGGACAGTGATTGAGAGTGATGGACGGTGATTGAGAGTGATGGATGATAATTGAGAGTGATGGACGGTGATTGAGAGTGATGGACGGCGATTGAATGTGATGGACTGTGATTGAGAGTGATGGACGGTGATTGAATGTGATGGACTGTGATTGAATGTGATGGATGATAATTGAGAGTGATGGACGGTGATTGAGAGTGATGGACAGTGATTGAGAGTGATGGACGGTGATTGAGAGTGATGGATGATAATTGAGAGTGATGGACGGTGATTGAGAGTGATGGACGGCGATTGAATGTGATGGACTGTGATTGAGAGTGATGGACGGTGATTGAATGTGATGGACAATGATTGAGAGTGATGAACAGTGATTGAGAGTGATGGATGATAATTGAGAGTGATGGACGGTGATTGAGAGTGATGGACGGTGATTGAATGTGATGGACTGTGATTGAGAGTGATGGACGGTGATTGAGAGTAATGGACAATGATTGAGAGTGATGGACGGTGATTGAATGTGATGGACGGTGATTGAATGTGATGGACGGTGATTGAATGTGATGGACTGTGATTGAGAGTGATGGACAGTGATTGAGAGTGATGGATGGTGATTGAATGTGATGGATGGTGATTGAGAGTGATGGACGGTGATTGAATGTGATGGACGGTGATTGAATGTGATGGACTGTGATTGAGAGTGATGGACGGTGATTGAGAGTGATGGACGGTGATTGAATGTGATGGACAGTGATTGAGAGTGATGAACAGTGATTGAGAGTGATGGACAGTGATTGGGAGGGATGGACGGTGATTGAATGTGATGGACAGTGATTGAGAGTGATGGACGGTGATTGAGAATGATGGATGGTGATTGAGAGTGATGGACGGTGATTGAGAGTGATGGATGGTGATTGAGAATGATGGATGATAATTGAGAGTGATGGACGGTGATTGAGAATGATGGACGGCGATTGAATGTGATGGACTGTGATTGAGAGTGATGGATGGTGATTGAGAGTAATGGACAATGATTGAGAGTGATGGACGGTGATTGAGAGTGATGGACGGTGATTGAGAGTAATGGACAATGATTGAGAGTGATGGACGGTGATTGAGAGTGATGGACGGTGATTGAATGTGATGGACTGTGATTGAGAGTAATGGACGGTGATTGGGAGTGATGGACGGTGATTGAGAGTGATGGATGGTGATTGAGAGTGATGGACGGTGATTGAGAGTGATCGACTGTGATTGAGAGTGATGGACGGTGATTGAGAGTGATCGACTGTGATTGAGAGTGATGGATGGTGATTGAGAGTGATGGACATGATGGAAGTTGGGAATAGGAAGAACATGGGATCAGGAGGAGGCCATTCAGCCCCTCGAGCCTGTTCCACCATTCAATTAGATCATGGCTGATCTGATTCTTAACTCCATTTACCCGCCTTGGTTCCGTAACCCTTAATCCCCTCACCCAACAAAAATCGATCAATCTCAGTTTTGAAATTTTCAATTGACCCCCAGCCTCGACAGCTTTTTGGGGGGTGAGAGTTCCAGATTACCACTCCCCTTTGTGTGAAGAAATGCTTTCATTGTTTATGTTGATGGGGTCAGTGGTAGGGCACTGAATTTGTATGGGTTAGGCAGGCACGACTCTCACAACATGCTCAGGTCTGGTCCCCACCCCATAGAGAGAGGACACCCAGTCCCTGTTGGCTGGATTGTCCAGACCCCACCCCCTGACCCGAGCCTTCTGCACCATGGCCCCCTGTGTAAAGGGGTGATCCAGATTTGTAAAAGAGAAAACAAAAGTATTCTTCTTTGGGGGTCCTGGCTGCTTTCTTGCCTTTGACCCCTCCCCTCGCTGGGTCCCATCCGGAGGCTGGTACACCTCATCTCATTGGGTGCACTGGCCTCCAATCCTACACTGGCTCCTCAATGGGCCAAGGGACTGGGAACTCCCAATGTAGGGATGGCATTTGCCCAATGTAAGGAGTGACAAAAGATTCCCCTTACAAGGCAGGTCAGAAAATCCTGGAATCGGCCGAGACCTGGTGGTTTGGGAATAGGAAGATTTCTCAAATCACAAGATAGTTACGGATGTGGAAGGCCGTTTGGCCCATCCATCCAGAGAGATCCGAACGTTCTCCTCCCGCCATTGTAGCTTCAATTGTTCAACACTAAGGATCAGGTGAGGAGACGAGGCTCCTCCTGCACTGCCTCCAGTGTTTGAATGTTTCCCCCGTGTCTCGGTGGCCAGAACTGGACACAGTGCTCAAGGTGAGTCTGACCAGAACTGGACACAGTGCTCAAGGTGGGTCTGACCAGAACTGGACACAGTGCTCAAGGTGGGTCTGACCAGAACTGGACACAGTGCACAAGGTGGGTCTGACCAGAACTGGACACACTGCTCAAGGTGAGTTTGACCAGAACTGGACAGAGTGCACAAGGTGAGTCTAACCAGAACTGGACACAGTGCTCAAGGTGAGTCTGACCAGAACTGGACACAGTGCTCAAGGTGGGTCTGACCAGAACTGGACACAGTGCTCAAGGTGAGTCTGACCAGAACTGGACACAGTGCACAAGGTGGGTCTGACCAGAACTGGACACAGTGCACAAGGTGAGTCTGACCAGAACTGGACACAGTGCTCAAGGTGGGTCTGACCAGAACTGGTCACAGTGCTCAAGGTGGGCCTGACCAGAACTGGACACAGTGCTCAAGGTGAATCTGACCAGAACTGGACACAGTGCTCAAGGTAAGTCTGACCAGAACTGGACACAGTGCTCAAGGTGAATCTGACCAGAACTGGATACAGTGCTCAAGGTAAGTCTAACCAGAACTGGACACAGTGCTCAAGGTGGGTCTGATCAGAACTGGACACAGTGAACAAGGTGAGTCTGACCAGAACTGGACACAGTGCTCAAGGTGGGTCTGATCAGAACTGGACACAGTGAACAAGGTGAGTCTGACCAGAACTGGACACAGTGCACAAGGTGGGTCTGACCAGAACTGGACACAGTGCTCAAGGTAAGTCTGACCAGAACTGGACACAGTGCACAAGGTGGGTCTGACCAGAATTGGAACATAGGAACATAGGAACAGGAGTAGGCCATTCAGCCCCTCGTGCCTGCTCCGCCATTTGATAAGATCATGGCTGATCTGTGATCTAACTCCATATACCTGCCTTTGGCCCATATCCCTTAATACCTTTGGTTGCCAAAAAGCTATCTATCTCACATTTAAATTTAGCAATTGAGCTAGTATCAATTGCCGTTTGCGGAAGAGAGTTCCAAACTTCTACCACCCTTTGTGTGTAGAAATGTTTTCTAATCTCGCTCCTGAAAGGTCTGGCTCTAATTTTTAGACTGTGCCCCCTACTCCTAGAATCCCCAACCAGCGGAAATAGTTTCTCTCTATCCACCCTATCTGTTCCCCTTAATATCTTATAAACTTCGATCAGATCACCCCTTAACCTTCGAAACTCCAGAGAATACAACCCCAATTTGTGTAATCTCTCCTCGTAACTTAACCCTTGAAGTCCGGGTATCATTCTAGTAAACCTACGCTGCACTCCCTCCAAGGCCAATATGTCCTTCCGAAGGTGCGGTGCCCAGAACTGCTCACAGTACTCCAGGTGCGGTCTAACCAGGGTTTTGTATAGCTGCAGCATAACTTCTGCCCCCTTGTACTCCAGTCCTCCGGATATAAAGGCCAGCATTCCATTAGCCTTATTGATTATTTTCTGCACCTGTTCATGACACTTCAATGATCGATGTACCTGAACCCCGAAGTTCCTTTGGACATCCACTGTTTTTAACTTTTTACCATTTAGAAAGTACCCTGTTCTATCCTTTTTTGATCCAAAGTGGGTGACCTCACATTTGTCTGCATTGAATTCCATTTGCCACAGTTTTGCCCATTCACCTAATCTATCAATATCACTTTGTAATTTTATGTTTTCATCTACACTGCCTACAATGCCACCAATCTTTGTGTCATCGGCAAACTTAGATATGAGACTTTCGATGCCTTCATCTAAGTCGTTAATAAATATTGTGAATAATTGAGGCCCCAAGACAGATCCCTGCGGGACTCCACTAGTCACATCCTGCCAATGTGAGTACCTTCCCATTATCCCTACTCTCTGTCGCATTTCGCTCAGCCAACTTCCTAACCAAGTCCGTACTTTTCCCTCAATTCCACGGGCTTCTATCTTAGCTAACAGTCTCTTATGTGGGACCTTATCAAATGCCTTCTGGAAGTCCAAATAAATAACATCCATTGACACAGTGCTCAAGGTGGGTCTGACCAGAACTGGACACAGTGCACAAGGAGGGTCTGACCAGAATTGGACACAGTGCACAAGGTGGGTCTGACCAGAACTGGACACAGTGCACAAGGTGGGTCTGACCAGAACTGGTCACAGTGCACAAGGTGGGTCTGACCAGAACTGGACACAGTGCACAAGGTGGGTCTGACCAGAACTGGACACAGTGCACAAGGTGGGTCTGACCAGAACTGGACACAGTGGTCAAGGTGAGTCTGACCAGAGCCCTGGACAGTTCGATCACAACTTCCTCTGACTCTACTCTGCTGTTCTGGCTGTAGTAAACAATTTTACAACACCAAGTTATAGTCCAACAAATTTATTTTAAATTCCACAAGCTTTCGGAGGCTTCCTCCTTCGTCAGGTGAACGGTGTCACCTGACGAAGGAGGAAGCCTCCGAAAGCTTGTGGAATTTAAAATAAATTTGTCGTTCTGGCTGTCGTTCAACATCTGATTGGCTCTGTTGATTGCTGGTCTGCACTGGTTGGCCATGTTGAATGTTGAACCTGCTGAGACTCCCGGCTCTCACCGTTCATGGACAATGTAAACATCACATGGGCCATCGAAAGTCCAGCACAGAAGGGAGGCCACTCGGCCATTTCTTAAAGGGACCAAATTTGGTAAAATGGTGAACGAAATTACAAAGTGCATTCCTCTGTATCACCACTTGTCGCCTCTTCATTGGTCAGTTACAGGCCTTCCTTACTTCAGTCACACACGTCTTCGAAAAGGAGTAAACATGTTGTGCATAATTGAAATATTGTCGCTCTCGGCCCCTGTGACTTTAACGGACACCCCGCTTACGTGCAAACGAGGATTCGGCTGAACTTGCGGCAAATTTAAGACAGTGGAACTGGAGAAGCCCTGGGGAAACTCGTCTCCACTGGTTACTGCTCCTTTCGTATTCTGTGGCTTCTTCCTTCTCAGTTGCAAATGCTCCATCCTCCTCACTCTTCCTCCTCCCGTATCCTCGATGTGTTGAGACCGAGACTCATCGCCTTGTTTCCGACCCAACTATTCTTTTCTGGGGTCTGTGCAACCCCTCACGTCCCTCAGTCTGCCCTTCCTCCTACTGTCTATTGACTTCGAAAATCCACGTTTGGCGTGACCAGCCGTTATTCGCAGGGCTACGGGGAAAGGGCGGGGGAGTGGGACAGACTGGAATGCTCTTGCAGAGAGCCGGCACGGGCTCGAAGGGCCAAATGGCCACGTTCGATGCTGTGACCATTCTATGATTCTGTGATTGATCTGTCTTTCTCTTCCCTCTACTCTGTTCAGTCCCTCTACGAGACTTGACTCCTTACTTGGGTTCTCCAAATAAAAGAAAGATGGAAAATTAAACCAGAACTAATGTCACACTGACAAGCGGAGCTGATTAATACACATAGAATCACACAATCATCGAATCATACAGCACAGGAGGAGGCCATTCGACCCATCGAGCCTGTGCCGGCTCTTTGAAAGAGCTGTCCAATTAGTCCCACTCCTCCCCCTGCTCTTTCCCCAGAGCCCTGAAATTTTCACCCCTTCAAGTATTTATCCAATTCCCTTTTGAAAGTTATCATTGAATCTGCTTCCACCGCCCTTTCAGGCAGCGCGTTCCAGATCAGAACAACTCGCTGCGTAAAAAAATTCTCATCTCCCCTCTGGTTCTTTTGTCAATCACCTTAAATCTGCGTCCTCTGGTCACCGACCCTCCTGCCACTGGAAACAGTTTCTCCTTATTTACTCTGTCAAAACCCCTCATGATTTTGAACACCTCGATCAAATCTCCCCTTAACCTTCTCTGTTCTAATGTACAGAGTCGTACAACACCAGGTTATAGTCCAGGTTGGACTATAACCTTGTGTTGCACGACTCTGTACATTTGTCCACCCCAGTCCATCACCGGCATCTCCACATCATTCTCTGTTCCAAGGAGAACAATCCCAGCTTCTCCAGTCTCTCCACATAACTCAAGACCCTCATCCCTGGAACCATTCTAGTAAATCTCCTCTGCACCCTCTCCAAGGCCTTGACATCCTTCCTAAAGTGCGGTGCCCAGAATTGGACACAATACTCCAGCTGAGGCCCAACCAGCGTTTTATAAAGGTTTAGAATAACTTCCTTGCTTTTGTACTCTGTGCCTCTATTAATAAAGCCCAGGATCCAGTATGGCTTTTTAACAACCTTCTCAACTTGTCCTGCCACCTTCAAAGATTTGTGTACGTACACCCCCAGATCTCTCTGTTCCTGCACCCCCTTTAAAATTGTACTACTTATCGTACATGATGGATTGAATCCATAAAACAACAATGCAGACCACCAGCTGCCAACTCACCTGCTATAATTCTATATCCGATTTTTGCATTAATTCCTGAATCACCATCGACAGAGTGAACGCTGCAAGGATCCAGGTGCAATGCACCAATCTGCAGTAAATATGAGGGAGAAATCAATGCAAGAGATGAAACGGGAGCCGGAAATGCAAGTTCGAAATTTCCGAGTGACAGGATGCTTACCTCCATCCTGTTTTCTGTGACGTTTCCCACGTATACTGCACGGAGACAGATGCTTGGGACATCGTTGGCAATGAAAGAACATGGCATGAAAACTGGAGGCTTGTTATCTTCATCGACGACCGCGATGTCAATGGTCACTGCAGCTCTCGCCAGACTGTCATTCAGATTTTCCTGCAACAGTGGGAACAAAGAACAAACTTGCATTTATATAGCACCTTTCACATCCCAAAGTGCTTCACAGCCAATCAAGCACTTTTCAAGTGTGGTCACTGTTGTGATGTAGGAAACGTGGCAGTCAATTTGCGCACAGCAAGATCCCACAAACAGCAACGGGGGAAATGACCCAGATCATCTGTTTTTTAGTGATGTTGGTTGAGGGATAAATATTGGCCCCAGGACACCGGGGAGAACTCCCCCCTGCTCTTCTTCAAAAGAGTGGCCGTGGGATCTTTTACATCCACTTGAGAGGGCAGACGGGACCTCGGTTTAACGTCTCATCCAAAAGACGGCACCTCCGACAGTGCAGCGCTCCCTCAGTACTGACCCTCCGACAGTGCAGCGCTCCCTCAGTACTGACCCTCCGACAGTGCGGCGCTCCCTCAGTACTGACCCTCCGACAGTGCAATGCTCCCTCAGTACTGACCCTCCGACAGTGCAGCACTCCCTCCGTACTGACCCTCCGACAGTGCGGTGCTCCCTCAGTACTGACCCTCCGACAGTGCGGTGCTCCCTCAGTACTGACCCTCCGACAGTGCAACGCTCCCTCAGTACTGACCCTCCGACAGTGCAGCTCTCCCTCAGTACTGACCCTCCGACAGTGCGGCGCACCCTCAGTACTGACCCTCCGACAGTGCAGCACTCCCTCAGTACTGACCCTCCGACAGTGCAGCGCTCCCTCAGTACTGACCCTCCGACAGTGCGGCGCTCCCTCAGTACTGACCCTCCGACAGTGCGGCGCTCCCTCAGTACTGACCCTCCAACAGTGCGGCGCTCCCTCAGTACTGACCCTCCGACAGTGCGGCACTCCCTCAGTACTGACCTTCCGACAGTGCGGCGCTCCCTCAGTACTGACCCTCCGACAGTGCGGCACTCCCTCAGTACTGACCCTCCGACAGTGCTGCACTCCCTCAGTACAGACCCTCCGACAGTGCTGCACTCCCTCAGTACTGACCCTCCGACAGTGCAGCACTCCCTCAGTACTGACCCTCCGACAGTGCTGCACTCCCTCAGTACTGACCCTCCGACAGTGCTGCACTCCCTCAGTACTGACCCTCCGACAGTGCGGCGCTCCCTCAGTACTGCCCCTCCGACAGTGCGGCGCTCCCTCAGTACTGACCCTCCGACAGTGCGGCGCTCCCTCAGTACTGACCCTCCGACAGTGCAGCGCTCCCTCAGTACTGACCCTCCGACAGTGCGGCGCTCCCTCAGTACTGACCCTCCGACAGTGCAGCACTCCCTCAGTACTGACCCTCCGACAGTGCGGCGCTCCCTCAGTACTGACCCTCCGACAGTGCGGCGCTCCCTCAGTACTGACCCTCCGACAGTGCGGCGCTCCCTCAGTATTGCACTGGGAGTGTGGGCCTGGATTATTGGGTTAAGTCTCTGGAGTGGGGGCTCGAACCCACCACCTTCTGACTCGGAGATGATGGGCTCGATTTTAAAAGGGGGGGTGGGGGCATTGAAATTTGCCACCATTTCAGACCCGCCCCCAACCTGCCTCCAACCCGCCCGTTTCCGGTTTTCATCGGGGCAGAACAAGGGGCGTGCGGCTAACCCGCTCCCGGGAGGCGGGCCGGGCCTTCAAACCTTTCAAGGAGGCTTGAGGCCTCCATCTTTCACTGACTCCCAACTTCAACCCCGGGGGGGTGGGGGGGCCGGGATTCTCGGGCCTTCTGGTTTTACGCCTCATGAAAGGAGGTGAGAGGGCCCGAGGCTAACAGGGCAGGTGCCCCGAAAGGCGCAGCTTGTGGGCCTGGAGGAGCAGGAGCCCAACAAGCCTACCTGCAGCGAGACCCACTCCCGAGGGCGGACCCCCCGACCCCCGACCGCGATCCCCCGACCCCGATCCTCCCCCCTCCGACCCCCCGACCCCCCGACCGTCCGACCGCTTGAACTCTCACAAACCCTTCAAAGTCTCGGTGTGTGATGTGCGTCGAGCTCTCACCTTTGCGAGTAAAATCAACTTTAACTTCTTTGCCTCCTCGTAATCTATTGTTTTGCTCAGAATAATTGCGGGCGTGTTTTGAGTCTTTAGATCGAAGTATTCTGCTCCATCCTACGTAAAACACAGTGTCACATCTGTTAAATGAGTCCCGTACGACACTGGAATGGGAGGCACTGCCCGAGCGAGACTTACTGTGGTTGGATCCAAGCTGTAGAAGATCGGGTCACCATCGAGATCGTTTGCTCTCACTGTTTCCCAGATTTCGCCCACAGGAAAGGACTTCAAGAAACAAAGAAGGAAAGATGTAAAAAGTGGAGCACAAATGGGCAAGCTGATATTTACATGAAGATTAATTTATCGTTAATTATCTTGTCTTGACCCTCCAAAGTTCCAAATGCACCGTGGAGCACAGGAACAGGAGGAGGCCGTTCAGCCCCCTCGGGCCTGTCCCACAGGAACAGGAGGAGGCCGTTCAGCCCCCTCGGGCCTGTCCCACAGCAACAGGAGGAGGCCGTTCAGCCCTTCGAACCTGCTCCGCCATCCCAGTGGCTCATGGCTGATCTGTACCTCAACTCCATTGACCCTCCTTCTCTCCATACCCCTTAATACCCTGAAGTAACAATAATCTATCAGTCTCAGGCACTGGCTCGCACTCTTCCTGCTCCCCGTTCTCGCACTGTGTTGAATTCTAAACTCATCACATAATCGTTCACTTCAATTCATTCATTTCCCTGAAAACGACAGAACTGCTCCTCCCCGCCCCCCCCAGTTACCCCACCTCCCAAAGCCAGGCTTTTAAAACTCAGGCTTGGTGTCACTTGGCCAATACTTCCTGATTCATCTCATCTACTTTCAATGTTGGTGCCCTGTGGGCCTGGGCCCTTCCCCTGGTGCCCTGCCCTGTGGGCCTGGGCCCTTCCCCTGGTGCCCTGCCCTGTGAGACTGGGCCCTTCCCCTGGTGCCCTGTCCTGTGAGACTGGCCCTTCCCCTGGTGCCCTGTCCTGTGAGACTGGGCCCTTCCCCTGGTGCCCTGCCCTGTGGGCCTTGACCCTTCCCCTGGTGCCCTGCCCTGTGGGCCTGGGCCCTTCCCCTGGTGCCCTGTCCTGTGGGCCTTGACCCTTCCCCTGGTGCCCTGCCCTGTGGGCCTGGGCCCTTCCCCTGGTGCCCTGCACTGTGAGACTGGCCCTTCCCCTGGTGCCCTGTCATGTGAGACTGGGCCCTTCCCCTGGTGCCCTGCCCTGTGGACCTTGACCCTTCCCCTGGTGCCCTGTCCTGTGAGACTGGGCCCTTCCCCTGGTGCCCTGCCCTGTGGGCCTTGACCCTTCCCCTGGTGCCCTGCCCTGTGGGCCTTGACCCTTCCCCTGGTGCCCTGCCCTGTGGGCCTTGACCCTTCCCCTGGTGCCCTGCCCTGTGGGCCTGGATATCCTGAATGCAGCAGAACCGGCACAGGCTGTGTTCAGGGCACCTCAATTTTGGGAAGGGGGCCTCAGGCTGGCGTTGGGCCCCCTATTGGTTTATGCGGCAGGTCCTTTGCTTGTTTCAGGCCCCGGCCCTGGACGCCTTCACTGGAGCCTTGACCAATATGGCGGGCAGTGCACTTCCGGCGTGGACTGAGTGCACGCTGCCCGCCATATTTGACGTTTAAGTGCCCGTTTTAGCCATGTGCAAATATTGTGTTACAATAAATGAAAAAATAAATGAAATAGTTATCTTACCTCACTAATGCTTAAATTCAATTCTTTCTTTGGAAACGTGGGAGGGTTGTCATTGACATTAATGACCTCAATTTGCAACGTCAGGGGTTCCTATCAATAAGAAGTAATTATAGAATCACGTCAGATTTCAATCAAGCAGAGGCTTCAATATTTAGTATGTTTCTTGTCAAAAACTAATCTGTGAAATTCTCGGGCTTTAACAATTAAAGCTTCTGACAGAGCTTGCTCTATTAAAGGGGCAGTGCCCTCGGGTTACTCAGCTGCATTCAAGGTTTTGCTTAAAGGGCGAGGACAAACACAGAGAAATTACAGCACCAAAACAGGCCATTCGGCCCCACCGGTCCATGCCGGTGTTTACCCTTCACGCAAGCGAGAACGAAGGTGAATTCCTTTCGAACTCCCCCCCCAGTCTTTTCTTCCCTTTTAATTACAACCTCAAAGTTTATGCGCGACATATATCATTATGGTACAATTTTAAAGAGGGTGCAGGAACAGAGAGACCCGGTGGGGGGGTGTATGCACAAATCTTTGAAGGTGGCTGGACAAGTTGAGAAGGCTGTTTAAAAAGCATACGGGATCCTGGGATTTATTAATAGAGGGTTAGAATGCAAAAGCATGGAAGTTATGCGAAACTTTCAGAAAACACTGGTTAGGCCCCAGCTGGAGTATTGTGTCCAATTCTGGGCACCGCACTTTAGGAAGGATGTCAAGTCCTTGGAGAGGGTGCAGAGGAGATTTACTGAACGGTACCAGGGATGAGGGACTTCAGTTATGTGGAGAGACTGGAGAAGCTGGGATTGTTCTCCTTAGAGCAGAGAAGGTCAAGGCGAGATTTGAGAGAGGGGTTCAAAATCATGAGAGGTTTTGATAGAGTAAATAAGGAGAGACTGTTTCCAGTGGCAGGAGGGTCGATAACCAGAGGACACAGATTGAAGGTAATTGGCAAAAGAACAAGAGGCGACATGAGGAAACATTTTCCATGCAGCGATTTGTTATGATCTGGAATGCGCTGCCTGAAAGGGCGGTGGAAGCAGATTCAACAATAACTGTCGAAAGGGAATTGGAGAAATACTTGAGGGGAAAAAATTTACAGAGCTCTTGGGGAG
This sequence comes from Heptranchias perlo, assembly GCF_035084215.1. NCBI lineage: Eukaryota > Metazoa > Chordata > Chondrichthyes > Hexanchiformes > Hexanchidae > Heptranchias > Heptranchias perlo. The sequence goes on from NC_090336.1 coordinate 74,886,991, forward strand.
AGAGCAGGGTCGTGGGACTAATTGGAGAGCTGTTTCAAAGAGCTGGCACAGGGAAGATGGGCCGAATGGCCTCCATCCGTGCTGGAAGATTCAATGATTCGATGATTAAATACGTCTTCATTATTGCGTGCTGTCAAATTGACTTTATGGCGACTGTAGGGTGTTTTCATATTGTACAGAATTCAATCAGAGCCTCACTAACGAAAAGAAGAGTTAATTTAACGCAAATGGGTCACATTCTAATTAATAGAAGAGTTAACGTACCGCCAATGGGTCACATTCTGATTAATAGAAGAGTTAACGTACCGCCAATGGGTCACATTCTGATTAATAGAAGAGTTAACGTACCGCCAATGGGTCACATTCTAATTAATAGAAGAGTTAACGTACCGCCAATGGGTCACATTCTGATTAATAGAAGAGTTAACGTACCGCCAATGGGACACATTCTGATTAATAGAAGAGTTAACGTACCGCCAATGGGACACATTCTAATTAATAGAAGAGTTAACGTACCGCCAATGGGACACATTCTGATTAATAGAAGAGTTAACGTACCGCCAATGGGACACATTCTGATTAATAGAAGAGTTAACGTACCGCCAATGGGTCACATTCTAATTAATAGAAGAGTTAACGTACCGCCAATGGGACACATTCTAATTAATAGAAGAGTTAACGTACCGCCAATGGGACACATTCTGATTAATAGAAGAGTTAACGTACCGCCAATGGGACACATTCTGATTAATAGAAGAGTTAACGTACCGCCAATGGGTCACATTCTAATTAATAGAAGAGTTAACGTACCGTCAATGGGTCACATTCTAATTAATAGAAGAGTTAACGTACCGTCAATGGGTCACATTCTAATTAATAGATGAGTTAACGTACCGCCAATGGGACACATTCTAATTAATAGAAGAGTTAACGTACCGCCAATGGGACACATTCTGATTAATAGAAGAGTTAACGTACCGCCAATGGGACACATTCTAATTAATAGAAGAGTTAACGTACCGCCAATGGGTCACATTCTAATTAATAGAAGAGTTAACGTACCGCCAATGGGACACATTCTAATTAATAGAAGAGTTAACGTACCGCCAATGGGACACATTCTAATTAATAGAAGAGTTAACGTACCGTCAATGGGTCACATTCTAATTAATAGATGAGTTAACGTACCGCCAATGGGACACATTCTAATTAATAGAAGAGTTAACGTACCGCCAATGGGACACATTCTAATTAATAGAAGAGTTAACGTACCGCCAATGGGACACATTCTAATTAATAGAAGAGTTAACGTACCGCCAATGGGTCACATTCTAATTAATAGAAGAGTTAACGTACCGCCAATGGGTCACATTCTGATTAATAGAAGAGTTAACGTACCGCCAATGGGTCACATTCTGATTAATAGAAGAGTTAACGTACCGCCAATGGGTCACATTCTGATTAATAGAAGAGTTAACGTACCGCCAATGGGTCACATTCTGATTAATAGAAGAGTTAACGTACCGCCAATGGGTCACATTCTGATTAATAGAAGAGTTAACGTACCGCCAATGGGTCACATTCTAATTAATAGAAGAGTTAACGTACCGCCAATGGGTCACATTCTAATTAATAGAAGAGTTAACGTACCGCCAATGGGACACATTCTAATTAATAGAAGAGTTAACGTACCGCCAATGGGTCACATTCTGATTAATAGATGAGTTAACGTACCGCCAATGGGTCACATTCTAATTAATAGAAGATTTAACGTACCGCCAATGGGTCACATTCTAATTAATAGATGAGTTAACGTACCGCCAATGGGTCTCATTCTAATTAATAGAAGAGTTAACGTACCGCCAATGGGACACATTCTAATTAATAGAAGAGTTAACGTACCGCCAATGGGTCACATTCTGATTAATAGAAGAGTTAACGTACCGTCAATGGGTCACATTCTAATTAATAGAAGAGTTAACGTACCGCCAATGGGTCACATTCTAATTAATAGAAGAGTTAACGTACCGCCAATGGGTCACATTCTGATTAATAGAAGAGTTAACGTACCGCCAATGGGACACATTCTAATTAATAGAAGAGTTAACGTACCGCCAATGGGTCACATTCTGATTAATAGAAGAGTTAACGTACCGCCAATGGGTCACATTCTGATTAATAGAAGAGTTAACGTACCGCCAATGGGACACATTCTAATTAATAGAAGAGTTAACGTACCGCCAATGGGTCACATTCTGATTAATAGAAGAGTTAACGTACCGCCAATGGGACACATTCTGATTAATAGAAGAGTTAACGTACCGCCAATGGGTCACATTCTGATTAATAGAAGAGTTAACGTACCACCAATGGGTCACATTCTGATTAATAGAAGAGTTAACGTACCGCCAATGGGTCACATTGTGATTAATAGAAGAGTTAACGTACCGCCAATGGGTCACATTCTAATTAATAGAAGAGTTAACGTACCGCCAATGGGTCACATTCTGATTAATAGAAGAGTTAACGTACCGCCAATGGGTCACATTCTAATTAATAGAAGAGTTAACGTACCGCCAATGGGACACATTCTAATTAATAGAAGAGTTAACGTACCGTCAATGGGACACATTCTAATTAATAGAAGAGTTAACGTACCGCCAATGGGTCACATTCTGATTAATAGAAGAGTTAACGTACCGCCAATGGGTCACATTCTAATTAATAGAAGAGTTAACGTACCGCCAATGGGACACATTCTGATTAATAGAAGAGTTAACGTACCGCCAATGGGTCACATTCTAATTAATAGAAGAGTTAACGTACCGCCAATGGGACACATTCTAATTAATAGAAGAGTTAACGTACCGCCAATGGGTCACATTCTAATTAATAGAAGAGTTAACGTACCGCCAATGGGACACATTCTAATTAATAGATGAGTTAACGTACCGCCAATGGGTCACATTCTAATTAATAGAAGATTTAACGTACCGCCAATGGGTCACATTCTAATTAATAGATGAGTTAACGTACCGCCAATGGGTCACATTCTAATTAATAGAAGAGTTAACGTACCGCCAATGGGTCACATTCTAATTAATAGAAGATTTAACGTACCGTCAATGGGACACATTCTAATTAATAGAAGAGTTAACGTACCGCCAATGGGACACATTCTGATTAATAGAAGATTTAACGTACCGTCAATGGGACACATTCTAATTAATAGAAGAGTTAACGTACCTCCAATGGGTCACATTCTAATTAATAGAAGAGTTAACGTACCACCAATGGGTCACATTCTAATTAATAGAAGAGTTAACGTACCACCAATGGGTCACATTCTGATTAATAGAAGAGTTAACGTACCGCCAATGGGTCACATTCTGATTAATAGAAGAGTTAACGTACCGCCAATGGGTCACATTCTAATTAATAGAAGAGTTAACGTACCACCAATGGGTCACATTCTGATTAATAGAAGAGTTAACGTACCGCCAATGGGCCACATTTTAATTTGACGAAGATCACAGGAGTCTCCAAACTCTGTCAAAAAACATCGGGCACATGAAGATCAAAATATTAAAAGTGAGATTTTTCTTTCCTCTCTTTATCTGTCATTCCAAGAAACAGATTGCTGCTAACACACAAAATTACCGTTTGAGATACATTTTCAGGGATCGGTGACGGGGGATCAATGCGGGGGTGGTGAGCGTTGGGTCTGGGAGAATCGGTGGGCGGGCAATCACTGGGGTGGAATCGGTGGGGGGGATCGGTGGGGAGGGGCGATCGGTGGGGGGAATTGGTGGGGAGGGGGGATCGTGGGGGGAACCAGTGTCGGGGGATCGTTGGGGGTATCCGTGGGGAGGATCGGTGGGGAGAGGGGATCGGTGGTGGGGATCAGTGTCGGGGGGATTGGTGGGGGGGATCAGTGTCGGGGGGATCGGTCGGGGGGGATCGTGGGGGGGATAGGTGGGGAGGGGGATCGTGGGGGGAATCGGTATCGGGGGGATCAGTGTGGGGGATCGTGGGAGGGATCGTGGGAGCGGAATCGGTGGGAGGGGATCGGTGGGAGGAGGGGATCGGTGGGGGGGGAATCGGTGGGGGGGGAATTGGTGGGGAGGGAATCGGTGGGGGGGAATCGGTGGGGAGGGAATCGGTGGGGGGGAATCGGTGGGGGGTGGAATCGGTGGGGGGGATTCGGTGGGGGGGAATCGGTGGGGGGGGAATCGGTGGGGGTGGGATCGTGGGGGGGAATCGGTGGGGGGGAATCGGTGGGGGGGAATCGGTGGGGGGGAATCGGTGGGGAGGGAATCGGTGGGGGGGAATCGGTGGGGGGGGAATCGGTGGGGGTGGGATCATGGGGGGGATCGGTGGGGGGGAATCGGTGGGGGGGGAATCGGTGGGGGGGATCGGCGAGGAGGATCGGTGGGGGGGGAATCGATGGGGGGGAATCAGTGGGGGGGAATCGGTGGGGGGGAATCGGTGGGGGGGAATCAGTGGGGGGGGAATCGGTGGGGGGGAATCGGTGGGGGGGGAATCGGTGGGGGGGGGATCGGTGGGGGGGAATCAGTGGGGGGGGAATCGGTGGGGGGGAATCGGTGGGGGGGGAATCGGTGGGGGGGGAATCGGTGGGGGGGAATCGGTGGGGGGGGAATCGGTGGGGGGGGAATCGGTGGGGGGGAATCGGTGGGGGGGGAATCGGTGGGGGGGGGAATCGGTGGGGGGGGGATCGGTGGGGGGGATCGGTGGGGGGGATCGGTTGGGGGGGGAAGTGGGGTACCGGTAGAGGGGGATCGGTGGGGGGAATCGGTGGGGAGGAATCGGTGGGGGGGAATCGGTGGGGGGGAATCGATGGGGGGGGAATCGGTGGGGGGGATCGGTGGGGGGGAATCGGTGGGGGGGAATCGATGGGGGGGGAATCGGTGGGGGGGATCGGTGGGGGGGATCGGTGAGGAGGATCGGTGGGGGGGATCGGTGGGGGGGGAATCGGTGGGGGGGAATCGGTGGGGGGGAATCGGTGGGGGGGAATCGGTGGGGGGGAATCGGTGGGGGGGAATCAGTGGGGGGGGAATCGGTGGGGGGGAATCAGTGGGGGGGAATCGGTGGGGGTGGGATCGTGGGGGGGATCGGTGGGGGGGAATCGGTGGGGGGGGATCAGTGGAGGGATTGTTGGGGGGATCCGTGGGGTGGGGAATGGGTGGGGAGGAAATCGGTGGGGAGGGATCATGGGGGGGAAATCGGTGGGGGGGAAATCGGTCGGGGGGAAATCGGTGGGGAGGGAATCGGTGGGGGGAATCGGTGGGGAGGGAATCGGTGGGGGGAATCGGTGGGGGGGGATCGTGGGGGGATCATGGGGGGAGTCGGTGGGGAGGGACTCGGTGGGGGGGGATCGGTGGGGGGGGAGTGGGGGTTCGGTGAGGGGGGTGGGGGGATCGGTGGAGGGGGATCGGTGAGGGGGGGGGATGGGTTGAGGGGGATCGGTGGGGAGGGGGATCGCTGGGGAGGGGAGTGGGAGGATGGGTGGAGGGGGATCAGTGAGGGGGGGAGTGGGGGGATGGGTGGAGGGGGATCGGTGAGGGGGGGAGTGGGGGGATGGGTGGAGGGGGATCGGTGGGGAGGGAGTGGGGGGATGGGTGGAGGGGGATCGGTGAGGGAGGGAGTGGGGGGATGGGTGGAGGGGGATCGGTGAGGGGGGAGTGGGGGTACCGGTAGAGGGGGATCGGTGGGGAGGATCGGTGGGGGGGTAATCGGTGGGGAGGATCGGTGGGGGGGGAATCGGTGGGGGGGAATCGGTGGGGGGGAATCGGTGGGGGGGGAATCGGTGGGGGGGGAATCGGTGGGGGGGAATCGGTGGGGGGGAATCAGTGGGGAGGATCGGTGGGGGGGGAATCGGTGGGGGGTAATCAGTGAGGGGGGCTGTGGGGGTACCGGTCGAGGGGGATCGGTGGGGTGCGGGGGTTCGGGGGACCCTCCTGCCGATTTGCGCCCTGGACTTGTGCTGAGCGACTCCAGCTCGCAGCGAGGGAAGTGCTGGGCCAATCGAGCGTCGGAACTGCAAGAAGAGCCGGGCCTTTATCTGAGTAAATTAACGGAGTGCGCTCCAGACACCAGCGCCTTATCCAACATGGCGGCCGCGCCCTTCCTGCCGCCATCGTGGGAACTTGGCAGACCCTTTAAACATTTACTCGTGAAATATGTTTTCTTAAATCGCTTGCATTTGATTTTATACCGATGTCTCCTCGTTGTGGATCCTCAAACAGTTTGTTTCTGTCCATTCTGTCCCATGTCTTCATCATTTTAAACATCTCCATCAAATCACCTGCAATCTCAGTTGTTCCATCAGAAACACCCCCAAACTCCACAGAACTCACCCGCCCCCCCAGGGGTCATTGGACAGAGGTCAGGATCTGTGTCTCCATCTGTGGTTGTTATATTTACCAACAGAATCTTTGTTAAAACTTTCCTCTCTCGATACTTTCGATGCAATGGGCTGAATCGCAGGTAACCTGGAACTGTGATATTGACCAGCTCTCTGTCACCTTCATATCTTTGAGGTTCAGTAGGTGACACAGAGCTTGCAGGAGAGGGCGGTCAGTGACAGAAAGCTACCCCACTGGAAGTAAACCCAGAATTCACTCCCCGGTACTGTCTGGAGCTCCGGACTCCGCTCCCCGGGACTGTCTGGGGCTCCGGTCTCCACTCCCCGGGACTGTCTGGAGCTCCGGTCTCCGCTCCCCGGGACTGTCTGGAGCTCCGGTCTCCGCTCCCCGGGACTGTCTGGAGCTCCGGTCTCCGCTCCCCGGGACTGTCTGGAGCTCCGGTCTCCGTTCCCCGGGATAGTCTGGGGCTCCGGTCTCCGCTCCCCGGGACTGTCTGGAGCTCCGGTCTCCCCTCCCCGGGACTGTCTGGAGCTCCGGTCTCCGTTCCCCAGGACTGTCTGGAGCTCCGGTCTCCACTCCCCGGGACCGCCTGGAGCTCCGGTCTCCACTCCCCAGGACTGCCTGGAGCTCCGGTCTCCACTCCCCGGGACCGTCTGGAGCTCCGGTCTCCACTCCCCAGGACTGCCTGGAGCTCCGGTCTCCACTCCCCGGGACTGTCTGGAGCTCCGGTCTCCACTCCCCGGGACCGTCTGGAGCTCCGGTCTCCACTCCCCGGGACCGTCTGGAGCTCCGGTCTCCGCTCCCCGGGACCGTCTGGAGCTCCGGTCTCCGCTCCCCGGAAACGTCTGGAGCTCCGGTCTCCGCTCCCCGGGACCGTCTGGAGCTCCGGTCTCCGCTCCCCGGGACCGTCTGGAGCTCCGGTCTCCGCTCCCCGGGACTGTCTGGAGCTCCGGTCTCCGCTCCCCGGGACTGTCTGGATCTCCGGTCTCCACTCCCCAGGATTGTCTGGATCTCCGGCCTCCGTTCCCCAGGACTGTCTGGGGCTCCGGCCTCCGCTCCCCGGGACTGTCTGGATCTCCGGCCTCCGTTGCCCAGGACTGTCTGGAGCTCCGGCCTCCGTTCCCCAGGACTGTCTGGAGCTCCGGTCTCCACTCCCTTCCCGGGACTGTCTGGAGCTCCGGTCTCCTCTCCCCGGGACTGTCTGGAGCTCCGGTCTCCGCTCCCCGGGACTGTCTGGAGCTCCGGTCTCCACTCACCGGGACCGTCTGGAGCTCCGGTCTCCGCTCCCCGGGACCGTCTGGAGCTCCGGTCTCCGCTCCCCGGAAACGTCTGGAGCTCCGGTCTCCGCTCCCCGGGACCGTCTGGAGCTCCGGTCTCCGCTCCCCGGGACCGTCTGGAGCTCCGGTCTCCGCTCCCCGGGACTGTCTGGAGCTCCGGTCTCCGCTCCCCGGGACTGTCTGGATCTCCGGTCTCCACTCCCCAGGATTGTCTGGATCTCCGGCCTCCGTTCCCCAGGACTGTCTGGGGCTCCGGCCTCCGCTCCCCGGGACTGTCTGGATCTCCGGCCTCCGTTGCCCAGGACTGTCTGGAGCTCCGGCCTCCGTTCCCCAGGACTGTCTGGAGCTCCGGTCTCCACTCCCTTCCCGGGACTGTCTGGAGCTCCGGTCTCCTCTCCCCGGGACTGTCTGGAGCTCCGGTCTCCGCTCCCCGGGACTGTCTGGAGCTCCGGTCTCCACTCACCGGGACCGTCTGGGGCTCCGGTCTCCACTCCCCGGGACTGTCTGGAGCTCCGGTCTCCGCTCCCCGGGACTGTCTGGAGCTCCGGTCTCCACTCACCGGGACTGTCTGGGGCTCCGGTCTCCGCTCCCCGGGACCGTCTGGGGCTCCGGTCTCCACTCCCTCCCCAGGACTGTCTGGAGCTCCGGTCTCCACTCCCCGGGACTGTCTGGAGCTCCGGTCTCCACTCACCGGGACTGTCTGGGGCTCCGGTCTCCGCTCCCCGGGACTGTCTGGAGCTCCGGTCTCCGCTCCCCGGGACTGTCTGGAGCTCCGGTCTCCACTCACCGGGACTGTCTGGGGCTCCGGTCTCCGCTCCCCGGGACCGTCTGGGGCTCCGGTCTCCACTCCCTCCCCAGGACTGTCTGGAGCTCCGGTCTCCGCTCCCCGGGACCGTCTGGGGCTCCGGTCTCCACTCCCTCCCCGGGACTGTCTGGAGCTCAGGTCTCCACTCCCTCCCCAGGATTGTCTGGAGCTCAGGTCTCCACTCCCTCCCCGGGACTGTCTGGAGCTCCGGTCTCCACTCCCTGGGATAGTCTGGAGCTCCGGTCTCCACTCCCTCCCCGGGACTGTCTGGAGCTCAGGTCTCCACTCCCCGGGATAGTCTGCAGCTCAGGTCTCCACTCCCCAGGACTGTCTGGAGCTCAGGTCTCCCCTCCCTGGGACTGTCTGGAGCTCCGGTCTCCACTCCCCGGGACTGTCTGGAGCTCCGGTCTCCACTCCCTCCCCAGGACTGTCTGGAGCTCTGGTCTCCACTCCCCAGGACTGTCTGGAGCTCAGGTCTCCACTCCCCGGGACTGTCTGGAGCTCCGGTCTCCACTCCCCGGGACTGTCTGGAGCTCCGGTCTCCACTCCCTCCCCAGGACTGTCTGGAGCTCTGGTCTCCACTCCCCAGGACTGTCTGGAGCTCCGGTCTCCTCTCCCCGGGATAGTCTGGGGCTCCGGTCTCCGCTCCCTGGGACTGTCTGGAGCTCCGGTCTCCACTCCCCGGGATTGTCTGGGGCTCCGGTCTCCACTCCCCGGGACTGTCTGGAGCTTCAGTCTCTGCACCCCGGGACTGTCTGGAGCTCCGGACTCCATTCCCCGGGACTGTCTGTGGCTCCGGTCTCCACTCCCCGGGACTGTCTGGGGCTCCGGTCTCCACTCCCTGGGATAGTCTGGAGCTTCAGTCTCCGCACCCCGGGACTGTCTGGAGCTCCGGACTCCATTCCCCGGGACTGTCTGTGGCTCCGGTCTCCACTCCCCGGGACTGTCTGTGGCTCCGGTCTCCAATCCCCGGGAATGTCTGGAGCTCCGATCTCCACTCCCCAGGACTGTCTGGAGCTCCGATCTCCACTCCCCAGGACTGTCTGGAGCTCCGGTCTCCACTCCCCGGGACTGTCTGGGGCTCCGGTCTCTGCTCCCCGGGACTGTCTGGAGAAGTGGTCTCCACTCCCTGGGACCGTCTGGGGCTCCGGTCTCCACTCCCCAGGACTGTCTGGAGCTCTGATCTCCACTCCCCAGGACTGTCTGGAGCTCCAGTCTCCACTCCCCGGGACTGTCTGGAGCTCCAGTCTCCCCTCCCCGGGACTGTCTGGAGATCCGGTCTCCACTCCCCGGGACTGTCTGGAGCTCCGGTCTCCACTCCCTCCCCGGGACTGTCTGGAGCTCAGGTCTCCACTCCCCGGGATAGTCTGCAGCTCAGGTCTCCACTCCCCAGGACTGTCTGGAGCTCAGGTCTCCCCTCCCTGGGACTGTCTGGAGCTCCGGTCTCCACTCCCCAGGACTGTCTGGAGCTCAGGTCTCCACTCCCTCCCCAGGACTGTCTGGAGCTCCGGTCTCCTCTCCCCGGGATAGTCTGGGGCTCCGGTCTCCGCTCCCTGGGACTGTCTAGAGCTCCGGTCTCCACTCCCCGGGATTGTCTGGGGCTCCGGTCTCCACTCCCTGGGATAGTCTGGAGCTTCAGTCTCCGCACCCCGGGACTGTCTGGAGCTCCGGACTCCATTCCCCGGGACTGTCTGTGGCTCCGGTCTCCACTCCCCGGGACTGTCTGTGGCTCCGGTCTCCATTCCCCGGGAATGTCTGGAGCTCCGATCTCCACTCCCCAGGACTGTCTGGAGCTCCGATCTCCACTCCCCAGGACTGTCTGGAGCTCCGGTCTCCACTCCCCGGGACTGTCTGGAGCTCCGGTCTCCACTCCCCGGGACTGTCTGGAGCTCCGATCTCCACTCCCCAGGACTGTCTGGAGCTCCGGTCTCCACTCCCCGGGACTGTCTGGGGCTCCGGTCTCTGCTCCCCGGGACTGTCTGGAGAAGTGGTCTCCACTCCCTGGGACTGTCTGGGGCTCTGTTCTCCACTCCCCAGGACTGTCTGGAGCTCTGATCTCCACTCCCCAGGACTGTCTGGGGCTCCGGTCTCCACTCCCCGTGACTGTCTGGGGCTCTGTTCTCCGCACCCCGGGACTGTCTGGGGCTCCGGTCTCCACACCCCGGGACTGTCTGGAGAAGTGGTCTCCACTCCCTGGGACCGTCTGGGGCTCCGGTCTCCACTCCCCGGGACTGTCTGGAGCTCCGGTCACCACTCCACGGGATAGTCTGGAGCTCCGGTCTCCACTCCCCAGGACTGTCTGGAGCTCAGGTCTCCCCTCCCCGGGACTGTCTGGAGCTCCGGTTTCCTCTCCCCGGGATAGTCTGGGGCTCCGGTCTCCATTCCCCGGGACTGTCTGGAGCTCCGGTCTCCACTCCCTCCCCAGGACTGTCTGGAGCTCCGGTCTCCACTCCCCGGGACTGTCTGGAGCTCCGGTCTCCACTCCCTCCCCGGGACTGTCTGGAGCTCCAGTCTCCACTCCCCGGGACTGTCTGGAGCTCCGGTCTCCGCTCCCTGGGACTGTCTGGAGCTCCGGTCTCCGCTCCCCGGGACTGTCTGGAGCTCCGGTCTCCGCTCCCCGGGACTGTCTGGAGCTCCGGTCTCCACTCCCCGGGACTGTCTGGAGCTCCAGTCTCCACTCCCCGGGATTGTCTGGAGCTCCGGTCTCCGCTCCCCGGGACCGTCTGGAGCTCCGGTCTCCACTCCCTCCCCAGGACTGTCTGGAGCTCCGGTCTCCGCTCCCCGGGACCGTCTGGAGCTCCGGTCTCCGCTCCCCGGGACTGTCTGGAGCTCCGGTCTCCACTCCCCGGGACTGTCTGCAGCTCAGGTCTCCACTCCCCGGGACTGTCTGCAGCTCAGGTCTCCACTCCCCTGGACTGTCTGGAGCTCAGGTCTCCCCTCCCCGGGACTGACTGGGGCTCCGGTCTCCACTCCCCGGGACTGTCTGGAGCTCAGGTCTCCACTCCCCGGGACTGTCTGGGGCTCCGGTCTCCACTCCCCGGGACTGTCTGGGGCTCCGGTCTCCACTCCCCGGGACTGTCTGGAGCTCCGGTCTCCGCTCCCCGGGACTGTCTGGAGCTCCGGTCTCCACTCCCCGGGACTGTCTGGAGCTCCGGTCTCCGCTCCCTCGGACTGTCTGGAGCTCCGGTCTCCACTCCCCGGGATTGTCTGGGGCTCCGGTCTCCGCACCCTGGGACTGTCTGGAGCTCCGGTCTCCACTCCCCGGGACTGTCTGGAGCTCCAGTCTCCACTCCCCGGGATTGTAGGGAGCTCCGGTCTCCGCTCCCCGGGACCGTCTGGAGCTCCGGTCTCCACTCCCCGGGACTGTCTGGAGCTCCGGTCTCCACTCCCTGGGATAGTCTGGAGCTCCGGTCTCCACTCCCTCCCCAGGACTGTCTGGAGCTCCGGTCTCCACTCCCTGGGATAGTCTGGAGCTCCGGTCTCCACTCCCTCCCCAGGGCTGTCTGGAGCTCCGGTCTCCGCTCCCCGGGACTGTCTGGAGCTCCGGTCTCCATTCCCTCCCCGGGACTGTCTGGAGCTCAGGTCTCCACTCCCCAGCACTGTCTGGAGCTCCGGTCTCCACTCCCCGGGACTGTCTGGAGCTCCGGTCTCCACTCCCCGGGACTGTCTGGAGCTCCGGTCTCCACTCCCCGGGACCGTCTGGGGCTCCGGTCTCCACTCCCTCCCCAGGACTGTCTGGAGCTCAGGTCTCCACTCTCCGGGACTGTCTGGAGCACTGGTCTCCACTCCCTGGGACTGTCTGGAGCTCCGGTCTCCACTCCCTCCCCGGGACTGTCTGGAGCTCCGGTCTCCACTCCCCAGGACTGTCTGGAGCACTGGTCTCCACTCCCCGGGACTGTCTGCAGCTCAGGTCTCCACTCCCCGGGACTGTCTGGAGCTCCGGTCTCCACTCCCCGGGACTGTCTGGAGCTCCGGTCTCCACTCCCCGGGACTGTCTGGAGCTCCGGTCTCCACTCCCCGGGACTGTCTGGAGCTCCGGTCTCCACTCCCCGGGACTGTCTGGAGCTCCAGTCTCCACTCCCCGGAACTGTCTGGAGCTCCGGTCTCCACTCCCCGGGACTGTCTGGAGCTCCGGTCTCCACTCCCCGGGACTGTCTGGGGCTCCGGTCTCCACTCCCCGGGACTGTCTGGGGCTCCGGTCTCCACTCCCCGGGACTGTCTGGGGCTCCGGTCTCCACTCCCCGGGACTGTCTGGAGCTCCGGTCTCCGCTCCCCGGGACTGTCTGGAGCTCCGGTCTCCACTCCCCGGGACTGTCTGGAGCTCCGGTCTCTGCTCCCCGGGACTGTCTGGAGCTCCGGTCTCCGCTCCCCGGGACTGTCTGGAGCTCCGGTCTCCACTCCCTCCCCAGGGCTGTCTGAAGCTCCGGTCTCCTCTCCCCGGGATAGTCTGGGGCTCCGGTCTCCGCTCCCACGGACTGTCTGGAGCTCCGGTCTCCACTCCCCGGGATTGTCTGTGGCTCCGGTCTCCACTCCCTTGGATAGTCTGGAGCTCCGGTCTCCGCTCCCCGGGACTGTCTGGAGCTCCGGTCTCCACTCCCTCCCCAGGACTGTCTGAAGCTCCGGTCTCCTCTCCCCGGGACTGTCTGGGGCTCCGGTCTCCGCTCCCTCGGACTGTCTGGAGCTCCGGTCTCCTCTCCCCGGGATAGTCTGGGGCTCCGGTCTCCGCTCCCTCGGACTGTCTGGAGCTCCGGTCTCCACTCCCCGGGATTGTCTGGGGCTCCGGTCTCCACTCCCTGGGATAGTCTGGAGCTTCAGTCTCCGCACCCCGGGACTGTCTGTGGCTCCGATCTCCACTCCCCGGGACTGTCTGGAGAAGTGGTCTCCACTCCCTGGGACCGTCTGGAGCTCCGGTCTCCGCTCCCCGGGACCGTCTGGAGCTCCGGTCTCCGCTCCCCGGGACTGTCTGGAGCTCCGGTCTCCACACCCCGGGACCGTCTGGAGCTCCGGTCTCCGCTCACCGGGACCGTCTTTGGCTCTGGTCTCCGCTCCCCGGGACTGTCTGGAGCTCCAGTCTCCACTCCCCGGGATTGTCTGGAGCTCCGGTCTCCACTCCCGGGATAGTCTGGAGCTCCAGTCTCCGCTCCCCGGGACTGTCTGGAGCTCCAGTCTCCGCTCCCCGGGACCGTCTGGAGCTCCGGTCTCCACTCCCCTGGATAGGCTGGAGCTCCGGTCTCCACTCCCCGGGACCGTCTGGAGCTCCGGTCTCCACTCCCCGGGTCTGTCTGGAGTGGGGGATAGAGCCCTGAACCTACTCACCCAGAGATGGGAACGTTACGACTGATTCGAAGGCTTGCTCCGTTTTCACTTTCTCCTGTCTGATAATTACCTCATAATCAAGCGATTCGATGAGCTGCAGAGTGTTTCCAACGACAGCGAGTCTAGACTGGTTGAGGATTACAAGCGGAGCCTTGTTTATCGTTACATTCGTGAAGACAAATCCCACTGGGTTATTCTCGTCCACCTGAACTCGTTCATGTGGAACACAACAAGCTAAAGGAAGAGAGAAATAATCTTTTACTACGAATAACTTACAAACAACGCACTTGTATTTCTGCGGTGTGATATGAAGAGCACACTATACCCCGGGTTATCGAGCACCACTCCCCCGCCACACCGTGCAGCTGAAGGGCTGCGAACAGGATGATAAGCAAGTTTCGAGTGCCATGAAATGTGAGGCTTGACCCCATTGGCCTGGAGGTCGCAGAATATTCTCCCCACAGGTCAGTAAATAAAGAATGGGACGTCCCAGTCACTGAATCGAAATCCTCGCAGCATCAACCTTTTGTTTCTGATAATCCCTGGGAAGGAACTCGATAAGTAAATGCCTCTGAGGGAGAAGGGAGTTGGTGCCAATCACCTTGTTATCCCAACCTTTGCATCATGACCTTATCGTTTTATTGCTGTCTCTGAACTTCCCCTCCAGTCACACTCGAATTTCCTGCAATGGAAACTCATAAAGGCTGATTACAAATTCTGCATTTCACTTTGCCACGAGACTGGCTGCCGGTTAAAGGGTAATGAGATTCAGTCTCTCCGCAAAGGTGGGGAAACAGTCGAGAGTTCGTACAGCAAGTGACGGGAATATTCTTCTGATCAAAGCATTTGGTCTCTCACTGAAAGTGGGATCACCTTCGCTTACTGAGCTAAACCTTGTATAATTCATAGTGTTACTGGGGTTTGTATATCCCAACATTTATAGATACATATAGAACCCTATACATAGTTCATTATATATAGAACCCCAAACACATCTCATTATATATAGATACATATAGAACCCCAAACACATCTCATTATATATAGATACATATAGAACCCCAAACACATCTCATTATATATAGATACAGATAGAACCCTATACACATCTCATTATATATAGATACATATAGAACCCTATACACATCTCATTATATATGGATACATATAGAACCCCATACACATCTCATTATATATAGATACAGATAGAACCCCATACACATCTCATTATATATAGATACATATAGAACCCCATACACATCTCATTATATATAGATACATATAGAACCCCATACACATCTCATTATATATAGATACATATAGAACCCTATACACATCTCATTATATATAGATACATATAGAACCCCATACACATCTCATTATATATAGATACATATAGAACCCTATACACATCTCATTATATATAGATACATATAGAACCCTATACACATCTCATTATATATAGATACATATAGAACCCCATACACATCTCATTATATATAGATACATATAGAACCCCATACACATCTCATTATATATAGATACAGATAGAACCCTATACACATCTCATTGTATATAGATACATATAGAACCCCATACACATCTCATTATATATAGATACATATAGAACCCCATACACATCTCATTATATGTAGATACATATAGAACCCCAAACACATCTCATTATATATAGATACATATAGAACCCCATACACATCTCATTATATATAGATACAGATAGAACCCTATACACATCTCATTATATATAGATACAGATAGAACCCAATACACATCTCATTATATATAGATACATATAGAACCTCATACACATCTCATTATATATAGATACATATAGAACCCCATACACATCTCATTATATATAGATACATACAGAACACTATACACATCTCATTATATATAGATACATATAGAACCTCATACACATCTCATTATATATAGATACATATAGAACCCCATACACATCTCATTATATATAGATACAGATAGAACCCCATACACATCTCATTATATATAGATACATATAGAACCCCATACACATCTCATTATATATAGATACAGATAGAACCCTATACACATCTCATTATATATAGATACAGATAGAACCCAATACACATCTCATTATATATAGATACATATAGAACCCCATACACATCTCATTATATATAGATACATATAGAACCCCCATACACGTCTCATTATATATAGATACATATAGAACCCCATACACATCTCATTATATATAGATACATATAGAACCCCATACACATCTCATTATATATAGATACATATAGAACCTCATACACATCTCATTATATATAGATACATATAGAACCCCATACACATCTCATTATATATAGATACATATAGAACCCCATACACATCTCATTATATATAGATACATATAGAACCTCATACACATCTCATTATATATAGATACATATAGAACCCTATACACATATCATTATATATAGATACATATAGAACCCCATACACATCTCATTATATATAGATACATATAGAACCCCATACACATCTCATTATATATAGATACATATAGAACCCCATACACATCTCATTATATATAGATACATATAGAACCCCATACACATCTCATTATATATAGATACATATAGAACCCCATACACATCTCATTATATATAGATACATATAGAACCCCATACACATCTCATTATATATAGATACATATAGAACCTCATACACATCTCATTATATATAGATACATATAGAACCCTATACACATCTCATTATATATAGATACATATAGAACCCTATACACATCTCATTATATATAGATACATATAGAACCCTATACACATCTCATTATATATAGATACATATAGAACCCTATACACATCTCATTATATATAGATACAGATAGAACCTCATACACATCTCATTATATATAGATACATATAGAACCCCAAACACATCTCATTATATATAGATACATATAGAACCCCAAACACATCTCATTATATATAGATACATATAGAACCTCATACACATCTCATTATATATAGATACATATAGAACCCCAAACACATCTCATTATATATAGATACATATAGAACCCTATACACATCTCATTATATATAGATACATATAGAACCTCATACACATCTCATTATATATAGATACATATAGAAACCCATACACATCTCATTATATATAGATACATATAGAACCTCATACACATCTCATTATATATAGATACATATAGAACCCCAAACACATCTCATTATATATAGATACATATAGAACCCTATACACATCTCATTATATATAGATACATATAGAACCCCATACACATCTCATTATATATAGATACACATAGAACCCCATACACATCTCATTATATATAGATACATATAGAACCCCATACACATCTCATTATATATAGATACATATAGAACCCCATACACATCTCATTATATATAGATACATATAGAACCTCATACACATCTCATTATATATAGATACATATAGAACCCTATACACATCTCATTATATATAGATACATATAGAACCCTATACACATCTCATTATATATAGATACATATAGAACCCTATACACATCTCATTATATATAGATACATATAGAACCCTATACACATCTCATTATATATAGATACAGATAGAACCTCATACACATCTCATTATATATAGATACATATAGAACCCCAAACACATCTCATTATATATAGATACATATAGAACCCCATACACATCTCATTATATATAGATACATATAGAACCCCATACACATCTCATTATATATAGATACATATAGAACCCCAAACACATCTCATTATATATAGATACATATAGAACCCCATACACATCTCATTATATATAGATACATATAGAACCCCATACACATCTCATTATATATAGATACAGATAGAACCCCATACACATCTCATTATATATAGATACATATAGAACCCCATACACATCTCATTATATATAGATACATATAGAACCCCATACACATCTCATTATATATAGATACAGATAGAACCCCATACACATCTCATTATATATAGATACATATAGAACCCCATACACATCTCATTATATATAGATACATATAGAACCCCATACACATCTCATTATATATAGATACAGATAGAACCCCATACACATCTCATTATATATAGATACAGATAGAACCCCATACACATCTCATTATATATAGATACATATAGAACCCCATACACATCTCATTATATATAGATATATATAGAACCCCATACACATCTCATTATATATAGATACAGATAGAACCCCATACACATCTCATTATATATAGATACATATAGAACCCCATACACATCTCATTATATATAGATACATATAGAACCCCATACACATCTCATTATATATAGATACAGATAGAACCCCATACACATCTCATTATATATAGATACATATAGAACCCCAAACACATCTCATTATATATAGATACATATAGAACCCTACACACATCTCATTATATATAGATACATATAGAACCCCAAACACATCTCATTATATATAGATACATATAGAACCCCAAACACATCTCATGATATATAGATACATATAGAACCCCATACACATCTCATTATATATAGATACATATAGAACACTATACACATCTCATTATATATAGATACATATAGAACCTCATGCACATCTCATTATATATAGATACATATAGAACCCCATACACATCTCATTATATATAGATACATATAGAACCCCATACACATCTCATTATATATAGATACATATAGAACCTCATACACATCTCATTATATATAGATACATATAGAACCCCAAACACATATCATTATATATAGATACATATAGAACCCCAAACACATCTCATTATATATAGATACAGATAGAACCCCATACACATCTCATTATATATAGATACAGATAGAACCCCATACACATCTCATTATATATAGATACATATAGAACCCCAAACACATCTCATTATATATAGATACATATAGAACCCCATACACATCTCATTATATATAGATACAGATAGAACCCCAAACACATCTCATTATATATAGATACATATAGAACCCTATACACATCTCATTATATATAGATACATATAGAACCCTATACACATCTCATTATATATAGATACATATAGAACCCTATACACATCTCATTATATATAGATACATATAGAACCCCAAACACATCTCATTATATATAGATACATATAGAACCCCAAACACATCTCATTATATATAGATACAGATAGAACCCCATACACATCTCATTATATATAGATACAGATAGAACCCCAAACACATCTCATTATATATAGATACAGATAGAACCCCATACACATCTCATTATATATAGATACAGATAGAACCCCATACACATCTCATTATATATAGATACAGATAGAACCCCATACACATCTCATTATATATAGATACATATAGAACCCCATACACATCTCATTATATATAGATACAGATAGAACCCCAAACACATCTCATTATATATAGATACATATAGAACCTCATACACATCTCATTATATATAGATACATATAGAACCCCATACACATCTCATTATATATGGATACAGATAGAACCCCATACACATCTCATTATATATAGATACATATAGAACCCCATACACATCTCATTATATATAGATACAGATAGAACCCCAAACACATCTCATTATATATAGATACATATAGAACCTCATACACATCTCATTATATATAGATACATATAGAACCTCATACACATCTCATTATATATAGATACATATAGAACCCCATACACATCTCATTATATATAGATACAGATAGAACCCCATACACATCTCATTATATATAGATACATATAGAACCTCATACACATCTCATTATATATAGATACAGATAGAACCCCATACACATCTCATTATATATAGATACATATAGAACCCCATACACATCTCATTATATATAGATACAGATAGAACCCCATACACATCTCATTATATATAGATACATATAGAACCTCATACACATCTCATTATATATAGATACAGATAGAACCCCATACACATCTCATTATATATAGATACATATAGAACCCCATACACATCTCATTATATATAGATACAGATAGAACCCCATACACATCTCATTATATATAGATACATATAGAACCCCATACACATCTCATTATATATAGATACAGATAGAACCCCATACACATCTCATTATATATAGATACAGATAGAACCCCCATACACATCTCATTATATATAGATACAGATAGAACCCCAAACACATCTCATTATATATAGATACAGATAGAAACACATACACATCTCATTATATATAGATACATATAGAACCCCAAACACATCTCATTATATATAGATACAGATAGAACCCCATACACATCTCATTATATATAGATACAGATAGAAACCCCATACACATCTCATTATATATAGATACATATAGAACCCCATACACATCTCATTATATATAGATACAGATAGAACCCCCATACACATCTCATTATATATAGATACATATAGAACCCTATACACATCTCATTATATATAGATACAGATAGAACCCAATACACATCTCATTATATATAGATACAGATAGAACCCAATACACATCTCATTATATATAGATACATATAGAACCCCATACACATCTCATTATATATAGATACATATAGAACCCCATACACATCTCATTATATATAGATACATATAGAACCCCATACACATCTCATTATATATAGATACATATAGAACCCCAAACACATCTCATTATATATAGATACATATAGAACCCTATACACATCTCATTATATATAGATACAGATAGAACCCCAAACACATCTCATTATATATAGATACAGATAGAACCCCAAACACATCTCATTATATATAGATACATATAGAACCCCATACACATCTCATTATATATAGATACATATAGAACCCTATACACATCGCATTATATATAGATACATATAGAACCCTATACACATCTCATTATATATAGATACAGATAGAACCCCAAACACATCTCATTATATATAGATACATATAGAACCCCCATACACATCTCATTATATATAGATACATATAGAACCCCCATACACATCTCATTATATATAGATACAGATAGAACCCCAAACACATCTCATTATATATAGATACATATAGAACCCTATACACATCGCATTATATATAGATACATATAGAACCCTATACACATCTCATTATATATAGATACAGATAGAACCCCAAACACATCTCATTATATATAGATACATATAGAACCCCATACACATCTCATTATATATAGATACATATAGAACCCCCATACACATCTCATTATATATAGATACATATAGAACCCCCATACACATCTCATTATATATAGATACAGATAGAACCCCATACACATCTCATTATATATAGATACAGATAGAACCCCATACACATCTCATTACACATAGATACATATAGAACCCCATACACATCTCATTATATATAGATACATATAGAACCCCAAGCACATCTCATTATATATAGATACAGATAGAACCCCAAACACATCTCATTATATATAGATACATATAGAACCCCATACACATCTCATTATATATAGATACATATAGAACCCTATACACATCGCATTATATATAGACAAATATAGAACCCGAAACACATCTCATTATATATAGATACAGATAGAACCCTATACACATCTCATTATATATAGATACAGATAGAACCCCAAACACATCTCATTATATATAGATACAGATAGAACCCCATACACATCTCATTATATATAGATACATATAGAACCCCATACACATCTCATTATATATAGATACATATAGAACCCCCATACACATCTCATTATATATAGATACATATAGAACCCCCATACACATCTCATTATATATAGATACATATAGAACCCCCATACACATCTCATTATATACAGATACAGATAGAACCCCAAACACATCTCATTATATATAGATACAGATAGAACCCCATACACATCTCATTATATATAGATACATATAGAACCCCATACACATCTCATTATATATAGATACATATAGAACCCCCATACACATCTCATTATATATAGATACATATAGAACCCCCATACACATCTCATTATATATAGATACATATAGAACCCCAAACACATCTCATTATATATAGATACAGATAGAACCTCATACACATCTCATTATATATAGATACATATAGAACCCTATACACATCTCATTATATATAGATACATATAGAACCCCCATACACATCTCATTATATATAGATACATATAGAACCCCAAACACATCTCATTATATATAGATACAGATAGAACCTCATACACATCTCATTATATATAGATACATATAGAACCCCATACACATCTCATTATATATAGATACATATAGAACCCCCATACACATCTCATTATATATAGATACATATAGAACCCCCATACACATCTCATTATATATAGATACATATAGAACCCCAAACACATCTCATTATATATAGATACATATAGAACCCCATACACATCTCATTATATATAGATACATATAGAACCCCATACACATCTCATTATATATAGATACAGATAGAACCCCAAACACATCTCATTGTATATAGATACATATAGAACCCCATACACATCTCATTATATATAGATACATATAGAACCCCATACACATCTCATTATATATAGATACATATAGAACCCCATACACATCTCATTATATATAGATACATATAGAACCCCCATACACATCTCATTATATATAGATACATATAGAACCCCCATACACATCTCATTATATATAGATACATATAGAACCCCCATACACATCTCATTATATATAGATACAGATAGAACCCCAAACACATCTCATTATATATAGATACATATAGAACCCCATACACATCTCATTATATATAGATACATATAGAACCCCATACACATCTCATTATATATAGATACATATAGAACCCCCATACACATCTCATTATATATAGATACAAAAAGAACCCCAATACACATCTCATTATATATAGATACATAGAGAACCCCCATACACATCTCATTATATATAGATACAGATAGAACCCCAAACACATCTCATTATATATAGATACATATAGAACCCCATACACATCTCATTATATATAGATACATATAGAACCCCATACACATCTCATTATATATAGATACAAAGAGAACCCCCATACACATCTCATTATATATAGATACATATAGAACCCCATACACATCTCATTATATATAGATACATATAGAACCCCAAACACATCTCATTATATATAGATACAGATAGAACCCTATACACATCTCATTATATATAGATACAGATAGAACCCCATACACATCTCATTGTATATAGATACATATAGAACCCCAAATACATCTCATTATATATAGATACAGATAGAACCCCATACACATCTCATTATATATAGATACATATAGAACCCCAAACACATCTCATTATATATAGATACAGATAGAACCCTATACACATCTCATTATATATAGATACAGATAGAACCCCAAACACATCTCATTATATATAGATACAGATAGAACCCCATACACATCTCATTATATATAGATACATATAGAACCCCAAACACATCTCATTATATATAGATACATATAGAACCCCCATACACATCTCATTATATATAGATACATATAGAACCCCCATACACATCTCATTATATATAGATACATAGAGAACCCCCATACACATCTCATTATATATAGATACAGATAGAACCCCAAACACATCTCATTATATATAGATACATATAGAACCCCATACACATCTCATTATATATAGATACATATAGAACCCCATACACATCTCATTATATATAGATACATATAGAACCCCCATACACATCTCATTATATATAGATACATATAGAACCCCCATACACATCTCATTATATATAGATACATATAGAACCCCATACACATCTCATTATATATAGATACATATAGAACCCCAAACACATCTCATTATATATAGATACAGATAGAACCCTATACACATCTCATTATATATAGATACAGATAGAACCCCATACACATCTCATTGTATATAGATACATATAGAACCCCAAACACATCTCATTATATATAGATACAGATAGAACCCCATACACATCTCATTATATATAGATACATATAGAACCCCAAACACATCTCATTATATATAGATACAGATAGAACCCTATACACATCTCATTATATATAGATACAGATAGAACCCCAAACACATCTCATTATATATAGATACAGATAGAACCCCATACACATCTCATTATATATAGATACATATAGAACCCCAAACACATCTCATTATATATAGATACATATAGAACCCCCATACACATCTCATTATATATAGATACATATAGAACCCCCATACACATCTCATTATATATAGATACATAGAGAACCCCCATACACATCTCATTATATATAGATACAGATAGAACCCCAAACACATCTCATTATATATAGATACATATAGAACCCCATACACATCTCATTATATATAGATACATATAGAACCCCATACACATCTCATTATATATAGATACATATAGAACCCCCATACACATCTCATTATATATAGATACATATAGAACCCCCATACACATCTCATTATATATAGATACATATAGAACCCCATACACATCTCATTATATATAGATACATATAGAACCCCAAACACATCTCATTATATATAGATACAGATAGAACCCTATACACATCTCATTATATATAGATACAGATAGAACCCCATACACATCTCATTGTATATAGATACATATAGAACCCCAAACACATCTCATTATATATAGATACAGATAGAACCCCATACACATCTCATTATATATAGATACATATAGAACCCCAAACACATCTCATTATATATAGATACAGATAGAACCCTATACACATCTCATTATATATAGATACAGATAGAACCCTATACACATCTCATTATATATAGATACAGATAGAACCCCATACACATCTCATTGTATATAGATACATATAGAACCCCAAACACATCTCATTATATATAGATACAGATAGAACCCCATACACATCTCATTATATATAGATACATATAGAACCCCAAACACATCTCATTATATATAGATACAGATAGAACCCCATACACATCTCATTATATATAGATACATATAGAACCCCCATACACATCTCATTATATATAGATACATATAGAACCCCATACACATCTCATTATATATAGATACATATAGAACCCCAAACACATCTCATTATATATAGATACAGATAGAACCCTATACACATCTCATTATATATAGATACAGATAGAACCCCATACACATCTCATTGTATATAGATACATATAGAACCCCAAACACATCTCATTATATATAGATACAGATAGAACCCCATACACATCTCATTATATATAGATACATATAGAACCCCAAACACATCTCATTATATATAGATACAGATAGAACCCTATACACATCTCATTATATATAGATACAGATAGAACCCCAAACACATCTCATTATATATAGATACAGATAGAACCCCATACACATCTCATTATATATAGATACATATAGAACCCCAAACACATCTCATTATATATAGATACAGATAGAACCCCATACACATCTCATTATATATAGATACATATAGAACCCCAAACACATCTCATTATATATAGATACAGATAGAACCCCATACACATCTCATTATATATAGATACATATAGAACCCCATACACATCTCATTATATATAGATACAGATAGAACCCCATACACATCTCATTATATATAGATACATATAGAACCCCAAACACATCTCATTATATATAGATACATATAGAAACCCCATACACATCTCATTATATATAGATACATATAGAACCCCCATACACATCTCATTATATATAGATACAGATAGAACCCCAAACACATCTCATTATATATAGATACATATAGAACCCCCATACACATCTCATTATATATAGATACATATAGAACCCCATACACATCTCATTATATATAGATACATATAGAACCCCCATACACATCTCATTATATATAGATACAGATAGAACCCCATACACATCTCATTATATATAGATACAGATAGAACCCCATACACATCTCATTATATATAGATACATATAGAACCCCCATACACATCTCATTATATATAGATACAGATAGAACCCCAAACACATCTCATTATATATAGATACATATAGAACCTCATACACATCTCATTATATATAGATACAGATAGAACCCCATACACATCTCATTATATATAGATACATATAGAACCCCAAACACATCTCATTATATATAGATACAGATAGAACCCTATACACATCTCATTATATATAGATACAGATAGAACCCCATACACATCTCATTATATATAGATACAGATAGAACCCTATACACATCTCATTATATATAGATACATATAGAACCCCCATACACATCTCATTATATATAGATACATATAGAACCCCAAACACATCTCATTATATATAGATACAGATAGAACCCTATACACATCTCATTATATATAGATACAGATAGAACCCCATACACATCTCATTATATATAGATACATATAGAACCCCAAACACATCTCATTATATATAGATACAGATAGAACCCCATACACATCTCATTATATATAGATACAGATAGAACCCCATACACATCTCATTATATATAGATACAGATAGAACCCCATACACATCTCATTATATATAGATACATATAGAACCCCCATACACATCTCATTATATAATAGATACAGATAGAACCCTATACACATCTCATTATATATAGATACAGATAGAACCCCATACACATCTCATTATATATAGATACAGATAGAACCCCATACACATCTCATTATATATAGATACATATAGAACCCCCATACACATCTCATTATATATAGATACATATAGAACCCCAAACACATCTCATTATATATAGATACAGATAGAACCCTATACACATCTCATTATATATAGATACAGATAGAACCCCATACACATCTCATTATATATAGATACATATAGAACCCCAAACACATCTCATTATATATAGATACAGATAGAACCCCATACACATCTCATTATATATAGATACATATAGAACCCCAAACACATCTCATTATATATAGATACAGATAGAACCCTATACACATCTCATTATATATAGATACAGATAGAACCCCATACACATCTCATTATATATAGATACATATAGAACCCCAAACACATCTCATTATATATAGATACAGATAGAACCCCATACACATCTCATTATATATAGATACAGATAGAACCCTATACACATCTCATTATATATAGATACAGATAGAACCCCATACACATCTCATTATATATAGATACATATAGAACCCCATACACATCTCATTATATATAGATACAGATAGAACCCCAAACACATCTCATTATATATAGATACATATAGAACCCCAAACACATCTCATTATATATAGATACAGATAGAACCCTATACACATCTCATTATATATAGATACAGATAGAACCCCATACACATCTCATTATATATAGATACATATAGAACCCCAAACACATCTCATTATATATAGATACATATAGAACCCCAAACACATCTCATTATATATAGATACATATAGAACCCTATACACATCTCATTATATATAGATACAGATAGAACCCCATACACATCTCATTATATATAGATACATATAGAACCCCAAACACATCTCATTATATATAGATACAGATAGAACCCCATACACATCTCATTATATATAGATACATATAGAACCCCAAACACATCTCATTATATATAGATACAGATAGAACCCCATACACATCTCATTATATATAGATACATATAGAACCCCATACACATCTCATTATATATAGATACAGATAGAACCCCATACACATCTCATTATATATAGATACATATAGAACCCCAAACACATCTCATTATATATAGATACATATAGAACCCCAAACACATCTCATTATATATAGATACAGATAGAACCCCAAACACATCTCATTATATATAGATACATATAGAACCCCAAACACATCTCATTATATATAGATACAGATAGAACCCTATACACATCTCATTATATATAGATACATATAGAACCCCATACACATCTCATTATATTTCGATACATATAGAACCCCATACACATCTCATTATATATAGATACATATAGAAACCCAAACACATCTCATTATATATAGATACATATAGAACCCCATACACATCTCATTATATATAGATACATATAGAACCCTATACACATCTCATTATATATAGATACATATAGAACCCTATACACATCTCATTATATATAGATACATATAGAACCCCAAACACATATCATTATATATAGATACATATAGAACCCCATACACATCTCATTATATATAGATACATATAGAACCCCATACACATCTCATTATATATAGATACATATAGAACCCCATACACATCTCATTATATATAGATACATATAGAACCCCATACACATCTCATTATATATAGATACATATAGAACCCCATACACATCTCATTATATATAGATACATATAGAACCCCAAACACATCTCATTATATATAGATACATATAGAACCCCATACACATCTCATTATATATAGATACATATAGAACCTCATACACATCTCATTATATATAGATACATATAGAACCCCATACACATCTCATTATATATAGATACATATAGAACCCCATACACATCTCATTATATATAGATACATATAGAACCTCATACACATCTCATTATATATAGATACATATAGAACCCCATACACATCTCATTATATATAGATACATATAGAACCCCATACACATCTCATTATATATAGATACATATAGAACCCCATACACATCTCATTATATATAGATACATATAGAACCTCATACACATCTCATTATATATAGATACATATAGAACCCCATACACATCTCATTATATATAGATACATATAGAACCCCATACACATCTCATTATATATAGATACATATAGAACCCCCATACACATCTCATTATATATAGATACATATAGAACCCCCATACACATCTCATTATATATAGATACATATAGAACCCCATACACATCTCATTATATATAGATACATATAGAACCCCATACAGATCTCATTATATATAGATACATATAGAACCCCAAACACATCTCATTATGTATAGATACAGATAGAACCCTATACACATCTCATTATATATAGATACAGATAGAACCCCATACACATCTCATTATATATAGATACATATAGAACCCCAAACACATCTCATTAGATATAGATACAGATAGAACCCCATACACATCTCATTATATATAGATAAATATAGAACCCCCATACACATCTCATTATATATAGATACATATAGAACCCCATACACATCTCATTATATATAGATACATATAGAACCCCATACACATCTCATTATATATAGATACATATAGAACCCCATACACATCTCATTATATATAGATACATATAGAACCCCCATACACATCTCATTATATATAGATACATATAGAACCCCCATACACATCTCATTATATATAGATACATATAGAACCCCATACACATCTCATTATATATAGATACATATAGAACCCCATACAGATCTCATTATATATAGATACATATAGAACCCCAAACACATCTCATTATGTATAGATACAGATAGAACCCTATACACATCTCATTATATATAGATACAGATAGAACCCCATACACATCTCATTATATATAGATACATATAGAACCCCAAACACATCTCATTAGATATAGATACAGATAGAACCCCATACACATCTCATTATATATAGATAAATATAGAACCCCCATACAGATCTCATTATATATAGATACATATAGAACCCCAAACACATCTCATTATGTATAGATACAGATAGAACCCTATACACATCTCATTATATATAGATACAGATAGAACCCCATACACATCTCATTATATATAGATACATATAGAACCCCAAACACATCTCATTAGATATAGATACAGATAGAACCCCATACACATCTCATTATATATAGATACATATAGAACCCCCATACACATCTCATTATATATAGATACATATAGAACCCCATACAGATCTCATTATATATAGATACATATAGAACCCCAAACACATCTCATTATGTATAGATACAGATAGAACCCTATACACATCTCATTATATATAGATACAGATAGAACCCCATACACATCTCATTATATATAGATACATATAGAACCCCAAACACATCTCATTAGATATAGATACAGATAGAACCCCATACACATCTCATTATATATAGATAAATATAGAACCCCAAACACATCTCATTATATATAGATACAGATAGAACCCTATACACATCTCATTGTATATAGATACAGATAGAACCCCATACACATCTCATTATATATAGATACATATAGAACCCCAAACACATCTCATTATATATAGATACAGATAGAACCCCATACACATCTCATTATATATAGATACATATAGAACCCCAAACACATCTCATTATATATAGATACAGATAGAACCCCATACACATCTCATTATATATAGATACATATAGAACCCCATACACATCTCATTATATATAGATACAGATAGAACCCCATACACATCTCATTATATATAGATACAGATAGAACCCCATACACATCTCATTATATATAGATACATATAGAACCCCAAACACATCTCATTATATATAGATACAGATAGAACCCCATACACATCTCATTATATATAGATACATATAGAACCCCATACACATCTCATTATATATAGATACAGATAGAACCCCATACACATCTCATTATATATAGATACATATAGAAACCCCATACACATCTCATTATATATAGATACATATAAAACCCCCATACACATCTCATTATATATAGATACAGATAGAACCCCAAACACATCTCATTATATATAGATACATATAGAACCCCCATACACATCTCATTATATATAGATACATATAGAACCCCATACACATCTCATTATATATAGATACATATAGAACCCCCATACACATCTCATTATATATAGATACAGATAGAACCCCATACACATCTCATTATATATAGATACAGATAGAACCCCATACACATCTCATTATATATAGATACATATAGAACCCCCATACACATCTCATTATATATAGATACAGATAGAACCCCAAACACATCTCATTATATATAGATACATATAGAACCTCATACACATCTCATTATATATAGATACATATAGAACACTGTACACATCTCATTATATATAGATACAGATAGAACCCCATACACATCTCATTATATATAGATACATATAGAACCCCAAACACATCTCATTATATATAGATACAGATAGAACCCTATACACATCTCATTATATATAGATACAGATAGAACCCCATACACATCTCATTATATATAGATACAGATAGAACCCTATACACATCTCATTATATATAGATACATATAGAACCCCCATACACATCTCATTATATATAGATACATATAGAACCCCAAACACATCTCATTATATATAGATACAGATAGAACCCTATACACATCTCATTATATATAGATACAGATAGAACCCCATACACATCTCATTATATATAGATACATATAGAACCCCAAACACATCTCATTATATATAGATACAGATAGAACCCCATACACATCTCATTATATATAGATACAGATAGAACCCCATACACATCTCATTATATATAGATACAGATAGAACCCCATACACATCTCATTATATATAGATACATATAGAACCCCCATACACATCTCATTATATATAGATACAGATAGAACCCTATACACATCTCATTATATATAGATACAGATAGAACA